>NC_136590.1:1134914-1227414 GCF_910589615.1 Taurulus bubalis | reverse complement strand
ACACACACACACACACACACACACACACACACACACACACATACATTTGTCTCTGAACACAACGTGGGTCCTGCAGACATAAAGGCTCCTCGAGGACGATGTGGGACGGAAGGAAAAAAGATCAAATGAAACAAAACATTTTTAAATAAAAACTTTGTTCTCAGGAAAAGACGCAACCGACCAGAGACAACCGAGTTAAGTTTCATTGTCGTTTATTTCATTCCACACAAATGACAATATAAAAATAAAACAATCCTTTGGCGAGATTATTGTCAGTGTGTTTAAGAAAAAGAAAAAGAAAATATACTCGCAAATATCTGCCACCAGAAACACAAAGCGAAACACCTGAAGTCCCTCCTAGGACCTGCTAAGAGAGTGTGTGTGTTTAGTTATATATCTAGCCTTGTGGGGACCATGTGTTAGACCTACAGAGTGAGGACATTTTGGCCGGACCTCGCTTTAAAGACTCGATTCGATTGAGGTTTCAGACTAATTCTGGTTAGGTTACGGTTCACGTAATGTACTGAGGAACGGGTTGTGTTAATAAAGACAGAAGTCCAGGTGTGTGGGAGTATACTGGTACATCTATCATTGTGAGGACCAGGTTTTAGACCTGTAGAGTGAGGGCATTTTGGTCGGCCCTCACTTCAAACACCTGGTTTTAAGGTCCAGGTTTGAATTAGATTCAGGAATAGTGTACAGATAACAGTCTAAGGGGCTCAGAAACGGATTATAGAAGTATAGGTGTGTGTGTGTGTGTGTGTGTGTGTGTGTGTGTGTGTGTGTGTGTGTGTGTGTGTGTGTGTGTGTGTGTGTGTGTGTTATATCGTCAGGTCCTTGGGGTTGACCACCCTGCCGATGAAGAGCAGCGCCCCCGACGCCTCGTCCCGGATCAGGTAAAGGAAGGGCCGGTCCACCCGGTAGGAGAGGGGGGGGCGGGTCTCCGTGGCGACGGCGGGGTACTGGTTCCCCTCGGGTGCCGTCTCCATGACGACCTTGTGATTGACACTGCTGAGCTTGATGCCCTGGTTTGAGATCTTCTCCAGTTCGGGGGTCGCCAGCCACTCAGAGAGACCTACGAGGGACGAAGAGGAGAGGAGGAGGAGGAGGAAGAAGAAGAATATAAAGAGGACGAGGAAGAAGAGGAGGAGGAAGAGGAGGAGGAAGAAGAGAAGGAGGAGGAGCAGGAGGAAGAAGAGGAGAAGGAGAAGGAAGACGAGTCATGGGGGAAAAAGGTGAAGGAAGAGAGTTAAAAAACAACTTGTAGATATGCGATGACATCACTTCCTGCCATGTAACGCTGTCACAGTGAACAGGTGTTGCATCATTTGGTCTTCCATTTGCAGACGACATTTAACTTTATTTGAAAGCTGCGAGGAGTCGTCGATCAATAATTCCATCCAAATCGCCGGATGAATTGATATAAAAGTAATTGTTATTTGCATCCCTACTTCCTTTATGAGTTTGGCTGCTGCTACTGAGAGGACCCTGTTTTACAGTGAGATCACTAGTGAAGGGAATTTGGGAATATTTCAGTAAAAAAATATTGTGTCTCTGCAACTGCTGCTAAATTTACAATTGGAAAAATCCACAAATTAGCCACACCGATATTTAAGCCGCACGGGTCAACGTTGAGAAAAAAAAGAAGAAAAAAAGTAGCGGCTGTGCCTTTACATCATTTTCTAAATAAAGCTGTTAAGACCAACTTCTTGACTCCAAGATTAACATCTGTATGGATTTATTTTGATTATTACGGTAGTTACATATTTGTATGTATCAAAGGGCTCAGACTCACCCAGCTCACTGAGCAGCGGCAGCAGGTCGGTGGAGTAGCTGAGCCTCAGGGTGGGCAGCGCGAGGGACACGGCGGCCGGGTGCAGCGTCATGGAGAGGTCCTGCACGAACTCGGCGGTCAGACTCTCCTCCAGCAGGGTCATGTTGGAGGTCACGTCGTCGGGCAGGAAGACGAACATGCTGACGTCGTCCTGCATCTGAATCTGAGCGATCTGGAGGGAAAATGTCCACAAAGTGGGCCGCCGTACTTTAAACCCGCCTCTGTACGTGTTCAACGGCCACTTCAGGGGAGAAGGTACTCACCGTGCAGCTCAAATCTGAGTCGACGCCCATCTTCACAGGGTAGTTGTCCTGTTGCATCATGGGAATGCGGACAGGTGCCCCGCCGTCCACCTGGAAGTTCTCCATTGCTCCACTCGGACCGAACCGAGTCACCCACTTCCCTGTTTGTAAACAGAGAGATGCGTTCATGCAACGTTCCGACATCCCAGCAGCCAGCGAAGCTCCTCCTTCATCCGGTGACGTCAGACGTACCTTTAAAGTAGGCAGCGCTCACAGTGTTCACTCCAGAGTTTTTGGGGAGGGGCTTGTTCAAGAGGCGCTGCACCTTCCCGCCGGTCTCCTGAGCCACCCAGTCGTTGATTTCTTTGGTATCCTTGGTTCCTCCCAGCAACGTCTTGGGACGCGTTCCATACTGCTGCTCCACCAGCGCGAAGAAGTCCTGCTTCAGACGGCCTGAAAGACGTGATGTAAAGATCAGACCTTCACGGATGAACATTATCATCAAGAAACAATGTTGAGTTTGAAGGTGAGGGAAGTTTCCGATCTCTTAACCTGATAACTTTCCTCTCTTCTCTAAGACCGTTTCAACGTGGCCAATCAGAGACTTTCCTCAGTACGACATGCAGGACAAACACACACCGACCCGAGTCAGGCTCTCTGAGCTGGAGCAGCTCTCACGCGGAACTTTGAACAGTTCATAGTTGTATCTTATATATGTAGTTGTTTTGCGTCTCTTTGTAGTCGTATTGTATCTCTTTGTAGTCTTATTGTATCTCTTTGTAGTCTTATTGTATCTCTTTGTAGTCGTATTGGATCTCTTTGTAGTTGTTTTGCGTCTCTTTGTAGTCGTATTGTATCTCTTTGTAGTCTTATTGTATCTCTTTGTAGTCGTATTGGATCTCTTTGTAGTTGTTTAGGTTTTCTTTGTAGTCATTTTGTGTCTCTTTGTAGTCATTTTGTGTCTCTTTGTAGTCGTTTTGTGTCTCTTTGTAGTCATTTTGTATACCTTTGTAGTTGTGTTATGTCTCTTTGTAGTTGTTTTCCGTTTCTTTGTAGTCGTATTGTATCTCTTTATAGTTGTATTGTATCTCTTTGTAGTTGTTTAGGTTTTCTTTGTAGTCATTTTGTGTCTCTTTGTAGTCGTTTAGTGTCTCTTTGTAGTCGTATTGTATCTCTTTGTAGTCGTTTAGGTTTTCTTTGTAGTAATTTTGTGTCTCTTTGTAGTCGTTTTGTGTCTCTTTGTAGTCATTTTGTATCCCTTTGTAGTTGTTTTGTGTCTCTTTGTAGTTGTTTTCCGTTTCTTTGTAGTCGTATTGTATCTCTTTGTAGTCGTTTAGGTTTTCTTTGTAGTCGTTTTGCGTCTCTTTGTAGTCATATTTAATCTCTTTATAGTTGTGTTGTATCTCTTTGTAGTCGTTTAGGTTTTCTTTGTAGTAATTTTGTGTCTCTTTGTAGTCGTTTTGTGTCTCTTTGTAGTCGTTTAGTGTCTCTTTGTAGTCGTATTGTATCTCTTTGTAGTCGTATTGGATCTCTTTGTAGTTGTTTTGCGTCTCTTTGTAGTCGTATTGTATCTCTTTGTAGTCTTATTGTATCTCTTTGTAGTTGTTTAGGTTTTCTTTGTAGTCATTTTGTGTCTCTTTGTAGTCGTATTGTATCTCTTTGTAGTCATTTTGTGTCTCTTTATAGTCATATTGTATCTTTTTGTAGTCGTATAGGCTTTCTTTGTAGTCGTTTTGTGTCTCTTTGTAGTCGTATTGTATATCTTTATAGTTGTATTGTATCTCTTTGTAGTTGTTTAGGTTTTCTTTGTAGTCATTTTGTGTCTCTTTGTAGTCGTTTTGTGTCTCTTTGTAGTCATTTTGTATACCTTTGTAGTTGTTTTATGTCTCTTTGTAGTTGTTTTCCGTTTCTTTGTAGTCGTATTGTATCTCTTTGTAGGCGTTTAGGTTTTCTTTGTAGTCTTATTGTATCTCTTTGTAGTCATATTGGATCTCTTTGTAGTTGTTTAGGTTTTCTTTGTAGTCATTTTGTGTCTCTTTGTAGTCGTATTGTATCTCTTTGTAGTCATTTTGTGTCTCTTTATAGTCATATTGTATCTTTTTGTAGTCGTATAGGCTTTCTTTGTAGTCGTTTTGTGTCTCTTTGTAGTCGTATTGTATATCTTTATAGTTGTATTGTATCTCTTTGTAGTTGTTTAGGTTTTCTTTGTAGTCATTTTGTGTCTCTTTGTAGTCGTTTTGTGTCTCTTTGTAGTCATTTTGTATACCTTTGTAGTTGTTTTATGTCTCTTTGTAGTTGTTTTCCGTTTCTTTGTAGTCGTATTGTATCTCTTTGTAGTCGTTTAGGTTTTCTTTGTAGTCGTTTTGTGTCTCTTTGTAGTCGTATTGTATCTCTTTATAGTTGTATTGTATCTCTTTGTAGTTGTTTAGGTTTTCTTTGTAGTCATTTTGTGTCTCTTTGTAGTCGTTTAGTGTCTCTTTGTAGTCGTATTGTATCTCTTTGTAGTCATTTAGGTTTTCTTTGTAGTAATTTTGTGTCTCTTTGTAGTCGTTTTGTGTCTCTTTGTAGTCATTTTGTATCCCTTTGTAGTTGTTTTGTGTCTCTTTGTAGTTGTTTTCCGTTTCTTTGTAGTCGTATTGTATCTCTTTGTAGTCGTTTAGGTTTTCTTTGTAGTCGTTTTGCGTCTCTTTGTAGTCATATTTAATCTCTTTATAGTTGTGTTGTATCTCTTTGTAGTCGTTTAGGTTTTCTTTGTAGTAATTTTGTGTCTCTTTGTAGTCGTTTTGTGTCTCTTTGTAGTCGTTTAGTGTCTCTTTGTAGTCGTATTGTATCTCTTTGTAGTCGTTTAGGTTTTCTTTGGAGTCGTTTTGTGTCTCTTTGTAGTCATTTTGTGTCTCTTCGTAGTCGTTTTGTGTCTCTTTGTAGTCGTATTGTATCTCTTAGTAGTATTTTGTGTGTCTTTGTAGTCGTTTTTCGTCTCTTTGTAGTCATTTTGTGTCTCTTTGTAGTCGTTTTGTGTCTCTTTGTAGTCGTTTTGTGTCTCTTTGTAGTCATTTTGTATCCCTTTGTAGTCATTTTGTATCCCTTTGTAGTCGTTTTGTGTCTCTTTGTAGTCATTTTGTGTCTCTTTGTAGTCGTTTTGTGTCTCTTTGTAGTCGAATTGTATCTCTTTGTAGTATTTTGTGTGTCTTTGTAGTCGTTTTGCGTCTCTTTGTAGTCATTTTGTGGCCCTCTGTAGTCGTTTTGTGTCTCTTTGTAGTTGTTTAGTGTCTCTTTGTAGTCGTAATTTATCTCTTTGTAGTCGTTTAGGTTTTCTTTGTAGTCATTTTGTGTCTCTTTCTAGTCCTTTTGTGTCTCTTTGTAGTTTTATTTTATGTCTTTGTAGTCGTTTAGGTTTTCTTTGTAGTCGTTTTGCGTCTCTTTGTAGTCATTTTGAGGTCCTCTGTAGTCGTTTTGTGTCCCTTTCTAGTCGTTTTGTGTCTCTTTGTAGTTTTATTGTATCTCTTTGTAGTCGTTTAGGTTTTCTTTGTAGTCATTTTGTGTCTCTTTGTAGTCGTTTTGTGTCTCTTTGTAGTCATTTTGTGTCTCTTCGTAGTTGTTTAGTGTCTCTTCGTAGTCGTATTGTATCTCTTTGTAGTATTTTGTGTGTCTTTGTAGTCGTTTTGTGTCTCTTTGTAGTCGTTTTATGTCTCTGTAGTATTTTGTGTGTCTTTGTAGTCGTTTGCGTCTCTTTGTAGTCATTTTGTGGCCCTTTGTAGTTGTTTTGTGTCTCTTTGTAGTCATTTAGTGTCTCTTTGTAGTCGTATTTTATCTCTTTGTAGTCGTTTAGGTTTTCTTTGTAGTCATTTTGTGTCTCTTTGTAGTCGTTTTGTGTCCCTTTCTAGTCCTTTTGTGTCTCTTTGTAGCTTTATTTTATCTCTTTGTAGTCGTTTAGGTTTTCTTTGTAGTCATTTTGTGTCTCTTTGCAGTTGTTTTGTGTCTCTTTGTAGTCGTAATGTATCTCTTTGTAGCATTTTGCGTGTCTTTGTAGTTGTTTTGTGTCTCTTTGTAGTCATTTTGTGTCTCTTCGTAGTTGTTTAGTCTCTCTTCGTAGTCGTATTGTGTCTCTTTGTAGTATTTTGTGTGTCTTTGTAGTCGTTTTGTGTCTCTTTGTAGTCGTTTTATGTCTCTGTAGTATTTTGTGTGTCTTTGTAGTCGTTTTGCGTTTCTTTGTAGTCATTTTGTGTCTCTTTGTAGTCGTTTTGTGTCTCTTTGTAGTCATTTAGTGTCTCTTCGTAGTCGTATTGTATCTCTTTGTAGTATTTTGTGTGTCTTTGTAGTCGTTTTGTGTCTCTTTGTAGTAGTTTTATGTCTTTGTAGTATTTTGTGTGTCTTTGTAGTCGTTTTGCGTCTCTTTGTAGTCATTTTGTGGCCCTTTGTAGTCGTTTTGTGTTTCTTTTTTGTCGTTTTGTGTCTCTTTGTAGTCGTAATGTATCTCTTTGTAGTATTTTGTGTGTCTTTGTAGTTGTTTTACGTCTCTTTGTAGTCATTTTGTGGCCCTTTGTAGTCGTTTTGTGTCTCTTTGGTGTTGTTTTGTGTCTCTTTGTAGTCGTATTGTATCTCTTTGTAGAATTTTGTGTGTTTTTGTAGTCGTTTTGTGTGTTTTTGTATTCGTTTTGGGTCTCTGTAGTCATTTTGTGTGTCTTTGTAGTTGTTTTGCGTGTTTTTGTAGTCGCTTTGTGTCTCTTTGTAGTCGTATTGCATCTCCTTGTAGTCGTTTTGTGTCTCTTTGTAGTCGTTTTGTGTCTCTTTGTAGTCGTATTGTATCTCTTTGTAGTATTTTGTGTGTCTTTGAAGTCGTTTTGCGTCTCTTTGTAGTCATTTTGTGGCCCTTTGTAGTCATTTTGTGTCTCTTTGTAGTCGTTTTGTGTCTCTTTGTAGTCGTTGAGTGTCTCTTTGTAGTCGTATTGTATCTCTTTGTAGTCGTTTTGTGTCTCTTTGTAGTCGTATTGTATCTCTTTGTAGTCGTTTAGGTTTTCTTTGTAGTCTTATTGTATCTCTTTGTAGTCATATTGGATCTCTTTGTAGTTGTTTAGGTTTTCTTTGTAGTCATTTTGTGTCTCTTTGTAGTCGTATTGTATCTCTTTGTAGTCATTTTGTGTCTCTTTATAGTCATATTGTATCTTTTTGTAGTCGTATAGGCTTTCTTTGTAGTCGTTTTGTGTCTCTTTGTAGTCGTATTGTATATCTTTATAGTTGTATTGTATCTCTTTGTAGTTGTTTAGGTTTTCTTTGTAGTCATTTTGTGTCTCTTTGTAGTCGTTTTGTGTCTCTTTGTAGTCATTTTGTATACCTTTGTAGTTGTTTTATGTCTCTTTGTAGTTGTTTTCCGTTTCTTTGTAGTCGTATTGTATCTCTTTGTAGTCGTTTAGGTTTTCTTTGTAGTCGTTTTGTGTCTCTTTGTAGTCGTATTGTATCTCTTTATAGTTGTATTGTATCTCTTTGTAGTTGTTTAGGTTTTCTTTGTAGTCATTTTGTGTCTCTTTGTAGTCGTTTAGTGTCTCTTTGTAGTCGTATTGTATCTCTTTGTAGTCATTTAGGTTTTCTTTGTAGTAATTTTGTGTCTCTTTGTAGTCGTTTTGTGTCTCTTTGTAGTCATTTTGTATCCCTTTGTAGTTGTTTTGTGTCTCTTTGTAGTTGTTTTCCGTTTCTTTGTAGTCGTATTGTATCTCTTTGTAGTCGTTTAGGTTTTCTTTGTAGTCGTTTTGCGTCTCTTTGTAGTCATATTTAATCTCTTTATAGTTGTGTTGTATCTCTTTGTAGTCGTTTAGGTTTTCTTTGTAGTAATTTTGTGTCTCTTTGTAGTCGTTTTGTGTCTCTTTGTAGTCGTTTAGTGTCTCTTTGTAGTCGTATTGTATCTCTTTGTAGTCGTTTAGGTTTTCTTTGGAGTCGTTTTGTGTCTCTTTGTAGTCATTTTGTGTCTCTTCGTAGTCGTTTTGTGTCTCTTTGTAGTCGTATTGTATCTCTTTGTAGTATTTTGTGTGTCTTTGTAGTCGTTTTTCGTCTCTTTGTAGTCATTTTGTGTCTCTTTGTAGTCGTTTTGTGTCTCTTTGTAGTCGTTTTGTGTCTCTTTGTAGTCATTTTGTGTCTCTTTGTAGTCATTTTGTATCCCTTTGTAGTCGTTTTGTGTCTCTTTGTAGTCATTTTGTGTCTCTTTGTAGTCGTTTTGTGTCTCTTTGTAGTCGAATTGTATCTCTTTGTAGTATTTTGTGTGTCTTTGTAGTCGTTTTGCGTCTCTTTGTAGTCATTTTGTGGCCCTCTGTAGTCGTTTTGTGTCTCTTTGTAGTTGTTTAGTGTCTCTTTGTAGTCGTAATTTATCTCTTTGTAGTCGTTTAGGTTTTCTTTGTAGTCATTTTGTGTCTCTTTCTAGTCCTTTTGTGTCTCTTTGTAGTTTTATTTTATGTCTTTGTAGTCGTTTAGGTTTTCTTTGTAGTCGTTTTGCGTCTCTTTGTAGTCATTTTGAGGTCCTCTGTAGTCGTTTTGTGTCCCTTTCTAGTCGTTTTGTGTCTCTTTGTAGTTTTATTGTATCTCTTTGTAGTCGTTTAGGTTTTCTTTGTAGTCATTTTGTGTCTCTTTGTAGTCGTTTTGTGTCTCTTTGTAGTCATTTTGTGTCTCTTCGTAGTTGTTTAGTGTCTCTTCGTAGTCGTATTGTATCTCTTTGTAGTATTTTGTGTGTCTTTGTAGTCGTTTTGTGTCTCTTTGTAGTCGTTTTATGTCTCTGTAGTATTTTGTGTGTCTTTGTAGTCGTTTGCGTCTCTTTGTAGTCATTTTGTGGCCCTTTGTAGTTGTTTTGTGTCTCTTTGTAGTCATTTAGTGTCTCTTTGTAGTCGTTTTGTGTCCCTTTCTAGTCCTTTTGTGTCTCTTTGTAGCTTTATTTTATCTCTTTGTAGTCGTTTAGGTTTTCTTTGTAGTCATTTTGTGTCTCTTTGCAGTTGTTTTGTGTCTCTTTGTAGTCGTAATGTATCTCTTTGTAGCATTTTGCGTGTCTTTGTAGTTGTTTTGTGTCTCTTTGTAGTCATTTTGTGTCTCTTCGTAGTTGTTTAGTGTCTCTTCGTAGTCGTATTGTGTCTCTTTGTAGTATTTTGTGTGTCTTTGTAGTCGTTTTGTGTCTCTTTGTAGTCGTTTTATGTCTCTGTAGTATTTTGTGTGTCTTTGTAGTCGTTTTGCGTTTCTTTGTAGTCATTTTGTGTCTCTTTGTAGTCGTTTTGTGTCTCTTTGTAGTCATTTAGTGTCTCTTCGTAGTCGTATTGTATCTCTTTGTAGTATTTTGTGTGTCTTTGTAGTCGTTTTGTGTCTCTTTGTAGTAGTTTTATGTCTCTGTAGTATTTTGTGTGTCTTTGTAGTCGTTTTGCGTCTCTTTGTAGTCATTTTGTGGCCCTTTGTAGTCGTTTTGTGTTTCTTTTTTGTCGTTTTGTGTCTCTTTGTAGTCGTAATGTATCTCTTTGTAGTATTTTGTGTGTCTTTGTAGTTGTTTTACGTCTCTTTGTAGTCATTTTGTGGCCCTTTGTAGTCGTTTTGTGTCTCTTTGGTGTTGTTTTGTGTCTCTTTGTAGTCGTATTGTATCTCTTTGTAGAATTTTGTGTGTTTTTGTAGTCGTTTTGTGTGTTTTTGTATTCGTTTTGGGTCTCTGTAGTCATTTTGTGTGTCTTTGTAGTTGTTTTGCGTGTTTTTGTAGTCGCTTTGTGTCTCTTTGTAGTCGTATTGCATCTCCTTGTAGTCGTTTTGTGTCTCTTTGTAGTCATTTTGAGGTCCTCTGTAGTCGTTTTGTGTCCCTTTCTAGTCGTTTTGTGTCTCTTTGTAGTTTTATTGTATCTCTTTGTAGTCGTTTAGGTTTTCTTTGTAGTCATTTTGTGTCTCTTTGTAGTCGTTTTGTGTCTCTTTGTAGTCATTTTGTGTCTCTTCGTAGTTGTTTAGTGTCTCTTCGTAGTCGTATTGTATCTCTTTGTAGTATTTTGTGTGTCTTTGTAGTCGTTTTGTGTCTCTTTGTAGTCGTTTTATGTCTCTGTAGTATTTTGTGTGTCTTTGTAGTCGTTTGCGTCTCTTTGTAGTCATTTTGTGGCCCTTTGTAGTTGTTTTGTGTCTCTTTGTAGTCATTTAGTGTCTCTTTGTAGTCGTTTTGTGTCCCTTTCTAGTCCTTTTGTGTCTCTTTGTAGCTTTATTTTATCTCTTTGTAGTCGTTTAGGTTTTCTTTGTAGTCATTTTGTGTCTCTTTGCAGTTGTTTTGTGTCTCTTTGTAGTCGTAATGTATCTCTTTGTAGCATTTTGCGTGTCTTTGTAGTTGTTTTGTGTCTCTTTGTAGTCATTTTGTGTCTCTTCGTAGTTGTTTAGTGTCTCTTCGTAGTCGTATTGTGTCTCTTTGTAGTATTTTGTGTGTCTTTGTAGTCGTTTTGTGTCTCTTTGTAGTCGTTTTATGTCTCTGTAGTATTTTGTGTGTCTTTGTAGTCGTTTTGCGTTTCTTTGTAGTCATTTTGTGTCTCTTTGTAGTCGTTTTGTGTCTCTTTGTAGTCATTTAGTGTCTCTTCGTAGTCGTATTGTATCTCTTTGTAGTATTTTGTGTGTCTTTGTAGTCGTTTTGTGTCTCTTTGTAGTAGTTTTATGTCTCTGTAGTATTTTGTGTGTCTTTGTAGTCGTTTTGCGTCTCTTTGTAGTCATTTTGTGGCCCTTTGTAGTCGTTTTGTGTTTCTTTTTTGTCGTTTTGTGTCTCTTTGTAGTCGTAATGTATCTCTTTGTAGTATTTTGTGTGTCTTTGTAGTTGTTTTACGTCTCTTTGTAGTCATTTTGTGGCCCTTTGTAGTCGTTTTGTGTCTCTTTGGTGTTGTTTTGTGTCTCTTTGTAGTCGTATTGTATCTCTTTGTAGAATTTTGTGTGTTTTTGTAGTCGTTTTGTGTGTTTTTGTATTCGTTTTGGGTCTCTGTAGTCATTTTGTGTGTCTTTGTAGTTGTTTTGCGTGTTTTTGTAGTCGCTTTGTGTCTCTTTGTAGTCGTATTGCATCTCCTTGTAGTCGTTTTGTGTCTCTTTGTAGTCGTTTTGTGTCTCTTTGTAGTCGTATTGTATCTCTTTGTAGTATTTTGTGTGTCTTTGAAGTCGTTTTGCGTCTCTTTGTAGTCATTTTGTGGCCCTTTGTAGTCATTTTGTGTCTCTTTGTAGTCGTTTTGTGTCTCTTTGTAGTCGTTGAGTGTCTCTTTGTAGTCGTATTGTATCTCTTTGTAGTCGTTTTGTGTCTCTTTGTAGTCGTATTGTATCTCTTTGTAGTCGTTTTGTGTCTCTTTGTAGTCGTTTTGTGTCTCTTTGTATTCGTATTGTATCTCTTTGTAGTATTTTGTGTTTCTTTGTAGTCGTTTTGTGTCTCTTTGTAGTCGTATTGTATCTCTTTGTAGTATTTTGTGTGTCTTTGTAGTCGTTTTGCGTCTCTTTGTAGTCATTTTGTGGCCCTTTGTAGTCGTTTTGTATCTCTTTGTAGTCGTTTAGTGTCTCTTTGTAGTCATATTTTATCTTTTTGTAGTCGTTTAGGTTGTCTTTGTAGTCATTTTGTGTTCTTTTTGTAGTCATTTTGTGTATCTTTGTAGTCATATTGTATCTCTTTGTAGTCGTTTTGTGTCCCTTTCTAGTCATTTTGTGTCCCTTTGTAGTTGTATTGTGTCCCCACAATAACATCATGTATTATTTGTTATTTTTGAATCTGTGTAGCCCACAGAGTGACTGGGAGGCTCTTGTGGACTCACGTCGGGCCATGTAGATGCGTGCGGCGCTGCTCAGGCCTTTTCCAGGCGCCCGGACGGAGACCAGCAGGTCTTTGAGGGTGTTGTGGAGCTGAGGGTCCTGCAGGGTGTGGTACCTCAGGGCCCTGAACAGCTGCATCTGAGCATTCTCAGACCCTCCTGGGGGACAGACGTAAAGTTAATTACATGTTCTGGAAAGATTCAGGCAGATTGTCCTCTATGGCAACCATCTGTTTCCCGTCTCAGGCAGGCCGAGGAACGAGTTGAAGGTGTAAATATTACTCTAACCCCCTAACCCTAATTAAAACTAGACTTGCCATCCTCTACTAATACCTAACCCTACCTAACCTCAACCACTTACCTACCAGCACCTAACCTCAAACTCAAACCGAAGATTTACCTAAACCAATACTTTAACTAAAACTAACCCTAACCCGGTTTCTCTTGCCGGCCATTAAACATTCCTCTATGGATACTTAACCCTACTTACAACAATACCTAAACCGTACCTCAACCACTTACCTACCAGCACCTAAACTCAAACTCAACCAAAGGTTTACTTTAACCACTTTAACCAAAACTAACCCTAACCAGGTTCCTCTTACCTTAACTCAACCATTCCCCTATGTATACTTAACCCAACCTACAATAATACCTAACCTTAACCTGATTCCCCTCACCTAACCTCAACCACTTACCTACCAGCGCCTAAAACTCAAACTTAACCGAAGCTTTACCGAAGCCAATACCAACTTGATTCCTCTTACCTTACCTCAACCCTTTACCAACTAAAACCACTCGGACCAAACCGGATCTGAAATAATTACAACAATACGCAAAAAAGTTTATTACAGAACAGCTCCTACTGGGTGAAAAGATCTATGGCGGGGGTATTACTAAATAACATTCGTCGGCCCGTGCACTGCCGTGGGTCTTCAACTGCGAAGCCGTTGGGCGACGTGGGGAGATCCATACAGTAAATCCATACAACCTAACCCACTAACCCCTAACCCCTGACCCTACTATTTAAGCTGCAGGAATGTATATTGTTGGCCACTTAGAGGCTACAACAAGTGGAAGAACTTGAGCCTCTGGCATTATTTCCTGAGCAAAGTGTTCAGGCTAACATGTCCGCACCATCAACATGATCATGAGCTCATTGAGAGCATCGTTTCTTTAACTAGAAGCACATCTCCAAACCCTGTGAGAACAGATGAGCGACCAGATGTTTTTACCCTAACTTGTACGTTCCTCATGGTGCCGGACTTCAGCTTGTGTGTCGGAGAAACCGCTTATATAAGGTTAAATATTCCAGTTTGGCTGGACGAATGTTATTATAGTTGTTAAATTTGGTTTCCGTCACCGACGACGGTGCAGACGGAACATTTCAACCCGTTTGGCTGACGTACACACCGTGCCGCTCAAAGCCAAAGCAGCAGTTTGTGTGTAGGTTGTAGTGTGTGTAGGTTGTTGTGTGTTTAGATTGTTGTGCGTCACCCATGGAGAGCTGCGTCAGCGCCGCGGACACACTGATGGGGGACAGGAAGACGTTGGTCGCGGGCTCGCGGCTCGCCAGAGCGCGGAACAGGTTGTAGCCGAAGTCCGAGGTGGCGGCGCCCATCTTGGTGGCCGGCGTGGTGAAGAGCTCCACGTGCTCCTCCTCTCCCTCGCCTCCCGGGTCCGACTGGAACAGATCAACAGAGTTCACGGAGCCGAAAGAAGAACAAACATGGCGGATAGAGCCCGAAGGCGTGGAGGAGGCGGTACCTGAGCCCGGCAGACGGCCAGGACGACTCCAAACACCAGCAGGAAAGTAGTTTGCTTCATCCTGGAAGACAAACACATGAAGAAGAGGATAGAGGTTACCGAGAGGATAGAGGTTGTCTCTGGGACTACTGGACATCGCTGGGCAACCACAGTTATCTCTGAGTTACAGTCTGTAGCGGAACCCTCTGACAGAAGGTCTTGCACTTAAGTGTTTTAATTATTCCAAAACCAACAGAAGAATTTGGGCCTCTTTGGCGGTGCTACTGCCGTTTCTTTCTCCATACAAAATTGGCCGTAAAGACGCACTATGCGACTTCCGTTTCAACTCCGTTTTCGCCTTCAAAATAAAACCACCTTTTTCTAAACAGGAAACCAGAGTGCCTGTTATATTGTTCTGATAACAGTACTTGAAAAAAAAAGCGTGCAATACACTAGTTTTTAATTCATTATTGAACAATGCGATTAATCTCAGTTAATCACAGAAGAATCTTGCGATTAATCAGTTAAACTTTTTCAACTTTTCCCCATAATCTAAACATTTCATAACATTTCAAACTGCATGCTCGTCAGTTTCATGATTTCAAAGCATTGATTTCAGATTGATTTCAGAGGAAAACGAAATGCTTCAATAGCAAAAGCTTCATCACATAATGTGCAGTGAAGCCGATCATCTGCTGAGCTTCATGGAAACAATATTTCAACATCATGAGAAGAGGAAAAAATAAAAGGTTACACAACGATCCTTTTGTTCTTCTGCAACATCTGGACCCGATTGTGTGGTTTCACAAGAGAACCAGAGTCTGAAGCTCAGACCTCACAGACACACACTCACACACACACACACTCACACACACACACACCCTCACACCCTCACACACACACACACACACACAAACACACACCCTCACACATACACACACACGCACGCACACACACACAAACACACACACACCCTCACACCCTCACACACACACACAAACACACACACACCCTCACACCCTCACACACACACAAACACACACCCTCACACATACACACACACGCACGCACACACACACACACAAACACACACACACCCTCACACACACACACACACACACACACACCCTCACACATACACACACACGCACGCACACACACACAAACACACACACACCCTCACACACACACACACACACACCCTCACACACACACCCTCACAAACACACGCGTACACACAAACACGCCCTCACACACACGTACACACACACGTACACACACACACACACCCTCACACACACACACACACGTACACACACACACACACACTCACACACACATACACACACCCTCACACACACACACGTATACACACACACCCTCACACACACACAAACACACCCTCACACACACACACACGTACACACACCCTCACACACACACGTACACACACACTCTCACACCCTCACACACACACACACACGTACACACAAACACACCCTCACACACACACCCACGTACACACACACACACACGTACACACACACACCCACGTACACACACACGTACACACACACACGTACACACACACACATGTACACACACACGTACACACACACGTACACACACACACACGTACACACACACACGTACACACACACACACACGTACACACACACACGTACACACACACACGTACACACACACACACACGTACACACACACACACACACGTACACACACACACACGTACACACACACACATGTACACACACACGTACACACACACGTACACACACACACACGTACACACACACACGTACACACACACGTACACACACACACACACGTACACACACACACACACACGTACACACACACACACGTACACACACACACATGTACACACACACGTACACACACACGTACACACACACACACGTACACACACACACGTACACACACACACGTACACACACACACATGTACACACACACTCTCATCCTGATGGGATACCCAGATGGTTGCGATTCATTTTTTTCTGATCTTTTCTTTCCTTCGCCGCCAAATAACTATTTTCTGTGGTGGGGCTTGAACGCAACACCGTGTGGCGTGGACGCGCTGATGTCGGCCTTTTTGACCCGAGCCTGAAGGCAACACGTGACCTGTGACCTTCATGCTAAAGACAGGTGGAGTTCAAGGTGTCAGAAACATTCTACTATTCTATTTTCACAGATGAAAGTCTGGTGAATCTCCTGTAACGTGACGCTGCCTGAACAATAACTACAGCGTTGAAGAGAAACCATAATCCTATTGTGGGTTATATCACAGTCATGTGACAATCAGATTTACTAAACACACCGACATAAATAATAATTAAGACGCATTGCGCGGTAGAAATGGGTCCTGCGTGTATAAGCAGGACACAGAACAGTATAAATACACACACTGTGTATAAATACTCATTACAGTTTGCTTAACAGGTAACAGAGAAAACCTCTCCTCTCTGACTGATGATAACTGTCTTCATTCGTATAAGTAGTAGTTAACATTATTAAATCAACTGCAAACATAATACGATCATTTTTAATCAATATTTTAAATGGATTTTTATTAGAATGTTCGTGAAAACTATTCCGATGATCGTCAGCTGTTAAAGCGACTGACAGCTGATCAGAAGTCAGTCATCATAAACCTCCACCTGACGCTCCAGAGGAAAGGACGTCTCGTGTCTGTTAAAACATCTCCTCGTGTCCTCTCTCCTCGTGTCCTCTCTCCTCGTGTCCTCTCTCCTCGTGTCCTCTCTCCTCGCGTCCTCTCTCCTCGCGTCCTCTCTCCTTGCAAGGAAAGGACGCAAGTGAAGGAAACGGGGATGCAATTAAGAGACTTGGGATGCATTTGTGAAAAACAATGACGTGATATACTATCTATAACGTTGTGACTCTGTGGAGCCTCAGAGGCCCATGGAGCCCTGCAGAGAACAGCTGACGCAGCAGAAACGGTTCCTGCAGGAACTTGCCTCTGAAACTCAGGAATGTTTTCTCCCGACTATCTGAAAGCTTTCACCAAAGACTTCAGAGCCTCAAACAGCCTGCAGGACCCTCCTGTCCAATGACTAGATAACACATCCCATAATAATCAGCTAAGACCTGCAGTGAAACACAGCAGAAGCACTGAACTGTTACATGAAGGTTCACTTGGATGCAGCGGAGATAATAAACTGTTTATGGATCAAACATTGGATCATATGGAACATATGGATCCGCGTCACCAAACATGATTTTCGGCTTTAGTTTTAGTTCTGCTCGACGTCACCGAGCAGCACCTCAGGGTGTCACCGAGCAGCACCTCAGGGTGTCCTCTCCCTCGCAGATAAACGTGGCGTGTAAAGGCGCATAAAACCCGCCACAGAGGCGCACGCAGCGCACTCACCTCTCCGCAGCTCCGGACGCTCCGAGTCTCTCTCTCGCAGAGGACAAGCGCGTCGTGGAGGCGCGCTCTGAAAGGCGCGCTCTGGCTCCGCGCCACCAGCAGCGCGCGTGCCCGCTGCTGCCAACAGAGCGCCGGGCGCGCGCAAGAGAGACAGAAGCTCGTGTGGTCATCTTTAATCCATGATGCGTTATTAGGGCCCGAGCACTGACGTAGTCAGAGTGGAGGACCTATTGTTATTCGAATGTTTGTTTATTATTCCCGACCTATGCGCAGGGAAAAGAGGTGCTTGGGATAAACCTACATTCTTCAAAATTGGCACACCCATCCGACTCGGCGAAAATTTTAATATAATTTGGGTGTCGACCAAAAGTCTGAGAAAATGTCTCTATAGCGCCCCCTTTAGGCTGAAAGCCCACCGTTTTTGCGAACTTTGACCGATTGACTTGAAATTTTACACACATGTCCGGGTGGGACTGCTCTACAAAAAACTCATCCGTGAAATTAAAATGCGCCTAATTAGATTTTCCGCCATTTTGAATGTTGTAAAAAACACATTTTTGCCCATTCCTCCTAAACGCTGGGTCCATTTATTACGAAACTTCCTGTGGATCATCATTGGTTCAATGTGGTCAAACGATATTTTCAACTTTGTTGATATTTATTTGCGTTGAGAAGTTATTAATCAATTAACCTCTTAGGGGCGTGGCTCAATATGTTAATACACATAACTTCCTAATTACTTGGCCTATCTTCACAAACTTTGTAGCATATGTCAACATCGTGTCCCTTAACGTACCCAAATTGTTTCATAATATTCAAACACTAGAGGGTGCTGCAGTGAACCGCTCAATTTTGGCATTTTCCTTGTTTTCAAGCGTTGTATTCTGACGAACTCCTCCTAGAGATTACACACGATTGATTTCACATTCGGGCAATATGATGTTGAGACCTTTGCAGGGAAAAGTTATCAAAGGATTTTCAAAATATTGAACTATGTGAGCGCAGAGCAGCGGCAAAGAGACACCATCTTCCATGAAAATGGAAGTTGCTTTAACTCGGCCGTACATGATGGAATCTACTCCATATTTCTCATATGCCATGACCTCTTGACCCTGAAGACATCCATATGATCATTTTTCATCCTAGTCATAGCGCCACCTAGAGGCAACAGGAAGTTACATGTTTTCTACTTGTACACCGTGCTCCTCACAGATTATTCAGATCCCTCTCAAAATGCGTCGGAACAGACTTAAGACATTGATAATGCATCACCTTGAAGATTGTAAGGATCCGTTGAACGGCGTAGCGTCGGTCCATCGCAGAAGTTCGATCCTTCGCCATGACCGAATAAACCGATGTAACTCGACTCCACATGATAAGATCCTTTCCAGGTTTCACATGTTTGATCAGCCTCCAGGCCTGAAGACATGTGCAGTCTAATTTTTAATTAGAGTCATAGCGCCACCTAATGGCAACAGGAAGTAAATATTTAAATACTTTGGCTTGCTTCTCTTAGTAGGTCAGTCAGATCGACATCAAATTCCTTCTAGACAAACATAAGACTTTCATGACGCCAGCCCCCAAAGCTTTTGATTTTTTGTGTAACGCTGTTGCCGTGGCGCCCCATCCTTCGCGGTCAACAACGAAGGTACTTTTGAGGGACTAAGCATGCTCGAAACGTAACTAAACTTGGCACACACATTTAAAGGCAAAGATGTAGTTACCTGATATGATTTTAATGCTTCAAAATCACAATTCGGCTCGATAGCGCCCCCTACAAATATTAATTTAAGCAGCCCCAGCGCTACGGTTGACCTACATGTATGAAACTTGGTAACCATATGTAACACATGTAAACTTAGAAATAACTCTCTTGGGACCATGCTCTAAACCGTACAGGAAGTCAGATAGCGCCCCCTAAAAAACATGTTGTTGTTTTTGACAACCTATGAGTTGTGAAAGGCCACAGTTTTCCCCCCTTATCACCACTTGGCCTTAAATTTGGCACACATGTCCGGGTGGTTCTGCTCTACAAAAAGCTCCCGAAGAACATTTAGCTCCACCTGCTTAGAATTTCCGCCATTTTGAATTTTGTGAAAAAACATTTTCTCCTCAAATCTTCCTAAACGCTGGCTTTGATTTTTACGAAATTCTCTGTGGATCATTAAAGGTTCAATTTCATCACAATATATCAAAAGCTTGTTTGTATCTCTTTGTGTTCAAAAGAAAAGGACCCATTAACTTCTTAGGGGTAAATTCAACTAAATTCAACAAAGCAGCCCTTGCAGTACGTTCAACATAGATATACAATATTTGATAGGCGTATGTACCACATATAAACTTAAAAATAACTCTCTTGGGACCATGCTCTAAACCGTACCAGAAGTCGGCCAATTTCGTTTTCGACCGGTCCATGGCGCCTGTTGCTGGAACTGAAGCTCCGTAAACCGAACAACCGCGTTGCTGAACTCGTTGTTAATAAGGAGAGGTGGATGGACTTTGTCTTTAATGAACAGCATCCGGTGAGTTGCTTTTTGTGTTTCATCTGCGGTGGCGTTGCGTTGTGTGCTGCTTTTTTTAATCATGTATTGTTTTGTCATGTCATAACGAAGTGTGGTTCTTGTTGCGGGGGAATCCCGGGTCAGAGGCGCTGCGTGAGCTCTACCGACTCAGACACGTCCGCTGAAAAAAGAAAGAAAAAAACTCCTTCACTACTTTTACTTTTTTTTTTTTTTTTTCCAGAATAGGCGCGGGGGGCTTGGCGCTTATACGGTGAAAATAGCTCGCGGTCGGTCCACACCGTGTGACCTCATGCTGTAATAGTGCAAAGAAATCGTCCGTATAGCAGAGTGAGCTCTGCTGTCAACACGTGACCGTCTGGATGAACGCGCCGTGTTCAGAACACGAGGGTCAGACAGGAAGTCCCGGGACACTTTTTCCCCCTTCTTCCCCAGTCCGCACCTGATGTGGACTCACGTCATTGAAGGCCTTGGTCTAAAACCCGCCACTGATATATATATATATATATATATATATATATATATATATATATATATATATATATATATATATATATATATATATATATAATTGACCTCATTTGATTCATTTGGCCATATACCTCACCTGAGTAGCCCAGTCTTTCATATATTTTTCTGTTTGTGGCAATCGGTGAAAAAAGCTTTGACACCCCTGATATATATGTATAGGGTTGCAACTAACGATTATTTTAATAAGCGATTAATCGGTTGATTATTTTTTCGATTAATCGATGAATCGGATAAAAAAGCAAAAAAACATTACTTTCCAACCCTTTGTTCAAAAACAGAAGTGACAGTGCAAAACATGTTCAGAAAGCACAAACAGGTTGCTCCTTGAACATCCCCGAGCTGTTAATTAAACAAATTAGATTAAAATGGACTAACACTAAAAACATACACATGTATGCTTTACATCTGCCTTTTTACTGTAATTGATCTCCTTGGAGTAGAGGCTGCTTTAGCATGCCCTGCTTTATCAATATGTATGAACACTGGACAGAGGGAAGCTGTACTGCTCCTCTCACGTCTGTTGGACCTCCACCTCCAGGCCCAGCTCCACCTCATCTCAGCTCTGCATCAAGCTGCGCTGCATATACAGAGTCCTCTTCCTTAAACTCTTTCATTCTGGGTCTCTTACGACCACGAAATGACGTTGTTGGCTAAGCCCAACTACGTCATTTGATTCAGTCTACTTTGAGTAAAAAAACAACCTTCACCAGATCCTTCGGTGAGCCGGTTTAACGTAAACAAGTGACAGCGTGAACTGAACCAGACCGGGGGGTGACGGCATGTTTCATCACGTTACGTTTTTTTACAAGCAAGACTGAACTGTAACGGAACATAACGTAACTTTAACGACAATACACAACCAAACACGTTAGCTAACGCGATAGCAAGCTGACTAGCTTCCATTAAAAACAAGTTTGAGGGAAATGAAGCCGCTGTAGACGCTTAACGCTGGTTGGCCAAGACTCGACACGTCACATCCAAGATGTTCTATTTTTGCTAAGATCACGACTTCAGCGTTTCTCAGTCTCTCACTCTAATCTCAGACACGCTGGCGGCCAGTTGCTCTGCGCCGCTCTTTTTTTTTTTCTCCGCGACTTTCTGACTGCCGTAATAACCGCGTGACAAAACGAATCGATAATGAAATTCGTTGCCAACACTTTTGCTTATCGATTTTTATCGATTTTATCGATTCGTTGTTGCAGCCCTATATATGTGTGTATATATATATATATATATATATATATATATATATGTATATATATATATATATATATATATATATATATACATATATATATATATATATATATATATATATATATACATATATATATATACATATATATATATATATCTCTATCTCCCTCTAAATTAAAGCTGCTCGCAGCTGTGACTGGGCCCTCGCTTCCAGCACGTCGGGGTAAGCCGAAGGGTCGCCGGCTCGTCCGTTCGAGAACCTTCGCCTGCCAGGCGGATATTCGAGGCCGGGAGAGCCGGCGACCCGCCGGCGTCCCCGACGAGCTGGAAGCGAGGCCCCAGTCACAGCTGCGAGCAGCTTTAATTTAGATTGATCTCGTGTTCTTTTATCCCCTCAGGTGTTTTATAATGTATTGTAAAGTAAAACAGACTCAGGAACCACAGGAACCCTTCAGGACCTCTGGACCGTCCTGAAGGGTTCTTGTTCTCTTAGAACCTCAGAAACCAGAAGCTGCTCGTTGTCTTCTGTTCACTGAAGGTTAAAGTCCTCCAAACAAACAGATGCAAAGTTGTTTTTACTGAATCAAATCATCACTTTAATCTTTTATCAGAAATCTGACAAATTTTACAAAACACATTTTCTGTTGTATATCTATCTTGTTTATTGCATATTGTGTGTGTGTATAAGTATGAAGAACGTGAAACCAGAATCAAATTCCATGCGTGTGTAAACCTCTGTTTGAAATTCATAAATATGCTTCTTTGCTTTCTGGTCGATGAGAATATTGACACATATTAATTAATATTATTACAACTCTTGTACACTTTATATTTTCACTCTTTTTCACTCAAATTTTTATATTTGTGGAATGTTTTACTTTACTTCTTATTCTTATTTCTATCCTGTTCTATTTTGCATTGGCCTCAAACATCGATGTCCTTGAGACACTTAACCCCCATTGGCTCCCCGTTGCCATGGCGGCGGTGTATAGAGCAAACATGAGTCAGCTAAATGAAATGTATTAAAGCATTTTTTTTCAAGTATGTTTTGTATATTATTTTTTGTTGTAATTTTTCTGTTTAATCGTTGAACTTCAAACTCTGGCACCAGAATTTTCTTTGGGATTAATATTTTTTTTATTTTTTCATCAGGAAGTTAGCTAGCTAAGCATAAGCTAACGGGCTAACGTGAGCTTTAGAGTTGCCAATTTAATTTAGTTCCCTCGATGTTTCCCTCTGTTTCTCGATTTTATGCTAAGCTAAGCTAACTGCTTCCCGTCTGTAACTTGGTAATTGAGAGACGTGGCGTCAATGTTCTCATCTGAATGTCAAGCATATTTCACAAACATGGTCATCTATTCGTTCAGATTTGAGGCTCCGGGCCGCTGTGGTTGTCTGGTTCGGGGGTTCTCGTCTTGTCTCCTCGCTGCTCCGTCTTCCCGTCCAGTCCGTTGTCGCTGTGCGGCTGCTGCCTCCCACCAGCGGGGGCGCCACCCGGCTCCGTGTCTGTGTCTGTTTTCTCCACGCCGTCCGTCAGCGGCTGGTCGCTCATGGTGCTGTTGCGGCCAGGGTCGTCGTTGAGCATGGTGTCGCGGTCGGGGGCGGGGTTAGTGACGACGCCCATGAAGAGCGGCGCCAGGGAGGCGTCGTCCATGAGGGCGAAGAGGAAGGGGGAGTTGACGGAGAAGAGGGAGACGGAGCGCATGGAGGTCACGGCCGTGGTGGCGGACGCCTCCACGCCTTCCTCGCTGAGCTCCAAGGCGCTGGCGTGGCGGACGCCCGTCACCACCAGGGGCCGGTCAGAGATCCCAGAAAGGTCCGGACCCGAAAACAGAGATCCTAGGCCTGATGGGGAAAAACAGAGAAACTATACTTAACAACAACAACAACAAAAAGTGACGTAATTTGTGGATGTTTTTGTTTGTTATCCACGTAAAGGAAGTGGACCGCAAAGATCACATGTGGGTCTTTGCCTAAACCGGACTAAGTATTTTTGTTGCTTAAACTTAACTGAGTTTCCTGTAAGGACAGACGTTTGCTTGGAAAATACTGTATACATATAACAAATGGAAATGTTCCATACGTTGTATGGAGCTGATTTTCTCACCCATGCTGGTCAGCGCCTCCTGGAGCTCCTGGCGGTACTGCAGCTTCACCTTGGGTAAGTTGACCTGCATCGTTTTCTCCTGAGGTAAACGTCTGTAAAGGTCCGAGATGTTCAGTTTGGGCAGCAGAGACGACACGTTTCCTCTGCCGGACAAGGGCATGACGATTAAGAAGCTGGTGTTTCCCTTGAAAGGAAAACTGGCAACCTGAAAATATAATAATACAGGAAACGGAATTACCATGAGGCATAAATGAGACTCATTACTTATTTAAACCAGGAGGCCACATCCGGATATGAAAAGTGAAGTCTATGCTTCATGTGTTAAAGCTGCATTCTCTCTCCTGACCACCCAGGGGTGACTCCTCTGGTTGTATAGAAGTTTTGTTGCATAAAAAACAAGATGGCGACAGCCAATAGACTTCTAAACCTTAGTCCACAAACCAATTGGTGAGCATGGGTGTGACCAGAAATGAGTCCTGAAACCCAGAAATGAGTAATTTCTGGATTTTAGGACACATTTCTGCAGCAGTCACTGATGTAACCACGACGGCCGGTACGTTACCTGAGCTTCCAGTTCGGGATCGTGCAACAGGCGTAGAGGGTACTGAGCAGACTTCATCATCTCCACCGGGACGGAGTTCTGGTTGTCCAGGTAGAAGACTCCTTTAGAGGTCACCAGGGGGTCAAACCGTGTCTGCCATTCACCTGACGAACACAAGAAGGAATCATTGAGGGAAAATCTGTGTTTTTGTTTTTGACAACCTAAATTCATCAGCCACCCGGCTCTGACTTTGCTTTTTAAGAACTAAAGTAATACTTCATGATGAGCATTGGAGCCACCAGGGTGTGAAGGGTGTCTTAAATATACCATGCAGCAATTTGCACCGCCATTTGAATATCAGAGTTGGAACGCCCCAGTATCTTAATGGCATTTCACATAACCACAATGTCCACGGTTCGAGTACCAGCCAGGGACTCTTGTTAAAGGCTGATGGACAGACACTCCTTCGTGTGGAGGACTTCATCCATCTTGGGCTTTTATCCCTAAGTGATGATTGAACGGATCGTGAGACTGGCTGCTTGTTTAGGATCAACGGTTGCAGTTGGCTTTGGATGTTGGTTAGGTTTTGGAGACTGCAATAAAATAAAGGTCTTCCAAGGCATGAGTACACACATCAAATCAATCAACGCGGACGTTCCTCTGCAGGGAATTGGGCTTCGCTCTACAAAAGACAAGTTGGAGGTTATTCCCACAAGAATTGAGCAGCTGCTGTGCAACTGAAGTGATGGAGTGGTTCAGACACCTGGCAAGGGTGGTCCTTTTCATATCCCGACTGGCCCGGGGTGGTAATTAGGGGTCCTCTAAGAAAGTCATCTGGGCCACTCTGATCTGAGCTCGTGGCACTAGACTTGCACTCATGTCAGCACGGTGCCCAAAGTGAGTGAATCCTTCAAAGCAGAGATAAAGCCAATGAATTGACTGAGGGTGAAGACGGTTCCTTTGACCGTTCACCTGCATTCAACCAATGCTTGCTCCAACGCGATTGGTAAATGACTCCAAACGGAAACCAGAATGCTTCGGACGCCGGAAGCTTGTTCGGTTGTCTCCAAATTCTGGCTGAGAATGCAGACATCACCAAACTGAGGAGCCTTTGGTGGGTTGGTTTACCTTTGAAGTGCACGGCATTCATGAGCATGAGCACCACGCCATGTGGAATACTTTCCAGGAAGTTGGGGATGTGACCTTTGGTGGCGTTCTCCACCCATTGGTTGACCTCCTCTACAGAGACCAGAGGGGCCGGGGAGGATTTGTACCTTAATAGAAAACAAATACAACAAACGGACATGAGACATTTACACAACAGGACAGACATTTTTTTTGGTAGAAATGTAAGAAAAATTATTAATTATGACTGTGTTTACATCTGTAAACTCCCAATATCTTGAGAAAAATGTCACATTGTGGCTGTTGGTTCTCAAACCTCTTCTCGCTTCAGTAATCTAATTAGTTTCTATCTTTCAGGCCATTCCCCACATGACCAGCAGCTGTCACTAGAGAGCTTTCCCACCAGAGAATCATGTGACAGCCTCTCCACAGCTCTTCCCGATTCAGCCATTCCCCAGTATATGTAGCTCTTCACTGATGGTGTGGTCAGACTTTAGCTTGTGGCTCTGGTCCCCAACAGTTTGCGCGCCACTTGACAGAGTAAAGACTCCGTTGACAGTTGTCTGAAACGTTGTGCCGAACCATCATTAATTGAGACCGTAGATTGTTTAAAAGAAGTGGATATAGTCATTGAGACATCACCCAGTCTCCCCCTGCTGGCCAGGAGAGAGAATGCATGTTTTAACTTTAGCAGAACCGGAGGTTGAGCCATGCAAACTCTTTGTGTCTCAGTAAATCTGTGTGTCTGTGTGTCTCCTGATGAAAAGTGACTGCTTTCTTTGTGTCGTAGCTGATACCTGGCCAGAGAGTCCTCAACAAAAGACAACTTCACTTCAAATCCTGAGGGATGAAAGAAAGAAAGACGGAGTAAATGTTTAGAGGTGGATGAGACGAGAAGTACACCGATCGTCATCAACAAGCCGTCACCACCACACACCTGGCCTCAGGTACATGCGTGTCGCCACCTCTAGCGATGTGTTGCTGAACTGGGACAGAAGGCCTCCCAGCATGTGATGGAAACACGGCAGGTTGAGAGCATGGAGGCTCTCCAGCAGCAGCTTCTCCGTCTCATTGCGAGCACCTGAGAGAGAAACGCAAAGCACCTAAATCAGTGCTGTTGGTCACTTTACATCTGTCCGTGTGTTTTACAAACATTCAATCCATAAAAAGTATTAAAAGATCTCGAGCTGAAGAAGTTTCTTTATGAAACTGGTTCGCTTTTCAAAAAAAAACATTTGAGCTTGAATTTGATTAAATATTGATGTAATGACACAATCCAACTCTCGACAGTTTTTTGTGCTAGCTGTTAGAAGCCGATATCGCATTAATCGGAAAGTACAGCTGAGGCTGAAGGATTTTTATCTTTACTTTCCGGTGTTATGAATTTAAGTGGCCGTTATGGATCAGAGCTCTTTCACCTTTATTTCAAGCGAGTCTCCATTTCTGGGCTCAGCCTGATTATGAAATGCAAACGATTAGTTTTACCGTCGATGTTTGGAATGCACAAATGGAAAAAGCATCTAATCCTCCCGAGCGGGATGGTAACAACTGAACTCTTGAATCCATAAAAGGATGAAATGAAACTCCGACTGACCCAAGGTCAACTGAGCGAGGGCCAAGGCCACGCTGAGAGGCGACAGGACGATGTTTGGCTGCTGTGGACCAATAAGAAGCTTCTCCAGGAGCCGTGAACCCAGTAGCTCTACGGCGCTCCCTATCGCCCTGTGGTCCTCGGGGCTGAACGCCCGTCCTCCTCCACAGCCGGGAACCTCGTCATCCGTCTCCTTCTCTCCAGCTACGAGACCGGAGACATTGGGATCTGGAGTGAGCTCCTCCTGCAGACAGGAGGACAGACGGTTCACTCTCTGAAGAGTGCGTAGAAGAGGAACAGCAGATTAACGTTTCCCTGTGGAGCTAAGAAGCTTTACTAGACCGAGGTTCTTACAGTCAGTCCCGGACAGCAGAGACCAAGCAAGAGAAGAAGAAGACACAGCTTCATTTCCAAACAACCAGCCTGAAAACACAAAGAGACATCATCAACGGCGTTTATAAACTGTCACATAGGATTATCACAACACAGACGTATGAGATCAATTTCTTCTTCTACGACACGGCTTCTCGTGGACTTTTGCTTAAATTATACAAGATATATTGAATGTGCAGAAAACATTTAGAAAATGGACCGATGGCCACCCGACCAGAAAATACTCTGACAACCAGGATGATGAGGTATTTCCAAACTGGACAGTCCAAACTCAGGCCCACTGTCAAGCCACATTCCCGCTCTGACATTACGTTTCTGAGCACCGGAGAGGCCCTCTAGCAGACCGATCATGGCCCCTCTGGAGTCCGAGCCAAAGGACTTGCTTGTAAACCTGCATGATGTCATCTGGTTTCTCCAGAATCAGACAAACTTCTCTCTGATGGTCTGATTTATTGATGCACTCTTTATCGTCCAATAAGGGTACCTGCAGAGGTTTCTGTGGGTGGATCTCGTAGCTCCGGAGTCACTTGAGGTTTCAGGCTGCTGTGTTTGACAGCAGACTGAAGGTTACGGCACTGATTCTCAAACTGTTTTTGTCACGCCCCACTTTGGAGGAAGAAAAATGTTCATGCCCCACCACAAAATAACTGCCTATTGTGGCTGCAACTAACCTGTTTAGCACTAAATACACAGAACACAGAATACACTGAAGCACATGAACCGTATGACTCCACCAGCGCGGCATGCAAGATAAGGCTCGGCCACAACGTGGATCCGTGGCTCTGCAGAGCAGCATCTTCTCTTCAAAACTCGATATCTTTGGAAAACGACTGATCTTTTTTTTTGCAGCGCTGAAACCGATGAAACTTCCCTTTGCCGATCGGTAAGAGTCACAAAAAGCCTTCTGGTGACTTCAAAGACGTATGAACTCACCTGGCTCGTGTCCGATGTGGGGCAGACGATAAGAAACCAAAAGGGGGCTAAAAGATGATCAAATAAGAATGAAGGCAGATGTGTTCAACCTTCTCTCGGCTGCACAGCGGAGTGGCTGGACTCAACCCTGTTGGCCAGTTAATGATCAACCTGTTTGTGTGGTCTCTGCAGAACGTAAAAATAAAGAGACGGAGTGACGCAAGACTCTTTAACAGAAGCTCTGCTGTCACCAGTTAACACGTTTGGCTGTGAAGGCTTCTTGGAGAACGAGAAACTATTAAATGAACTAAACTTGATTAGACTGAACAACAAGGCTAAAATAAACTAATCTGAACTAAACTAATCTAAATGAATCAACAATAAACTAAACAACAATGCTAAACAAACTAGATTAAATTAATTAACTAGCAGCAGTTTCCCACTTTAAAGTCTCAGAGTTTCAGGCTCAAACGGCCTCATGGCTCCCACACATACGCTCAGCACACAGCGTGGGAGTGTGTTTGTTTTGTTCTGACTGTTTGGTTCCAGCTCTACACCCCCGCATGCAGCTCTGTGACAAACAGGATCCTTCCTTCACCTCCGGTCACCTGGATCCACCATAACCACAGCTCACTGGGACTCACCGGGACTCACCGGGACCCACCAGGACCCACGTCAGTGTGAAATCTGACAAGAGGATCTCGTCTCCATGTTAAGCGTCAGCCACAGTGACTTTTCCAGAGTTGTTCACGACACACATTCAACATATTTGTGCGACTCTTTCTAACTTATTTGTTTTACTTTTAGACTGCTGGACAAAACAATGATCATTTTTTCAGACCATAATGTTTGAGTCTTTTCTTTGTGGCCCAACAAAACCCGTTCCATGAAGACTTGTTTTCCCCACTCAGTCCTGACATCAACCCTGTCAAACCCCTCTCAAAGGTCAGTGTCACAACCACATGGTACGCTCACATATGAGTGGAGTGTTCACGCTGTTGCATTGTGGGTATTCCAGAACCTCGCTCAGGGTAAGGGTAAAAGTACTGGGGGGAAGGGCATGTTGAACTATCACCGCGGGTTAATAAGGTCCTCCAACAAACTCTGCTGCCAGACTTCCAGGAATAACCAATACATTTTCCAGCAGCACACACACACCTAAAGAAATGCTGCTGTAGCGGAACAAATAAACTACCTATCTATCTATCTATCTATCTATCTATCTATCTATCTATCTATCTATCTATCTATCTATCTATCTATCTATCTATCTATCTATCTATCTGTCTATCTATATGCACTGTAACAAGTTTCTGTAGTTTTCACAGTAGTATTACTGTGTACTGGCCATATTCTTACTGTAGAACTCATATACAGCATGTTGCTGTAGATCTGCAAAGCATCATGGTCAAAATTCATTCCCGGGTGAATCTTACTGTAAATGAATGTTGCTGTGAATCACACTATAGGAATTTTGAGCGGTTTCTCTTTTTTCAGCAATACACCATAATCCGTTTTAGCATTATTTTCCACACAGTTGGGTTTAGCTGTCACGCAGACAGAGGGGAAATGAGATTGTATGTTGTGTTACACAAACGATGACAGTAGACTATAACTATTGTGCTGATGGACACTTGCTTCTCTCGACACAATTTTGGAGCAAGAGCTACAACTTTTCTGACCAGAGTCTACTTTAACTTCAGCAACAGGTAACGAAGATCATTATTATTCCTTCATGTTTCCTTTTTGACAGGCATATTGCAAATCTACATTAATTACAGACAGCACAGTCTTCTCAAGTAAAGTCACTGTGTGAAAGCGTCAGTTCAATTCTAAGGCCCCGGTGGAGGAAGACATCCAGCCAACAACCTTCTCTCGTTCCGAGTGGTCTCGTTGATTTATTTGTCAGGTCACGAGCAAAAGTACAAGCGCTGCGACTGCAAAGGCAGGGATGATTCCACCAGCCCTCCGGCTGGGGCCGAAAGCACCTTCTTACACAGAAGACATCACCTTTTGTTCTCATTGTTCGGACGTCTGGGCGTCATTCATTTATTATTTACAATTCTTATTGGCCCTAACTATCACAAGGGGAAGGCAGTCTCCGCCCTTGTGACTTCAAGGCACATCACATACAACGCTGTGTCTCTCTTATCTAGGTGTTTTAATTAATACCAAACATTCGTGGATGATGTAATGGGTAGGGTGTGCCATCGACTGTATTTGGTTTCTACCGTACCATCCTGTATCACAGCCGAGTCTACATACACTCCCTGTTGCTACTCCTCACATCTGAGCTTGAACATCCTCAGCCCTGCTCCTGTTTCACACACACACCTCATAAGACTTTATTATCATACACCAAATGATTCAAGAACGCTGATTATTAATAATGATGATCAATCCCGATCTTTACGTAATCTATATTACGTAACAAACAATGTGTCACGTGCCCTATCTGTATGTGTGAACGTATCAGTTGTATGTGTGTTTTTATTACCGGCAGACCGTGGAAACATGTGAAAAACATATCAACATATTAAAATAGGCAAAAAGCTAAACCCTCTTGTTAGTAGTGCTTTTCTGTTATGTATGAATTATTCCAGACTAAAGACAAAGAAAATGATAACGGGAGCGCGATTAATCTCAGACTAAGCTCTCCTCGTCTCCGCTCTTTTTATTTTTTCTCCCAGGCAAGAAGCTCCCATGCATGCAGTGATCCAACCGGAAACTTTCACACAAATTGGCTTTTCTCCTCCGCTCTCACACAACCTAACCCCGTCATCAATCACAAGATAAGTTCTGCTCAGCTTTTAATGTAATCACTTCTTCATTCCGTTAATTATTTTATAACTATTTACTATTTATTTAGGTATTGGATAACGCACACACTCTGATGAGTGCGTCACAGCAGAATGATTCACAAAATACTTGTTGATTCATATTTATTTATATATATATATTTCATGTTATTTAACAAGTTTCGAGCATAACTTGTATTCTCTTTTTTCTCCTACCTCCTCAGCTCAAGATTGATATATAATCTATTTTATTAATAAAATTTTCTCTTGCAAGTTCGAACACATTTATAGCAACACACACACACAAACACACACACACACACACACACACACACACACACACACACAGGTTAGAGTGAACGTGAGTGCAACGGTTATAACTCACGACACGCTTAAAGCAACATACGGGACTTTTATCTTGCATACGTAGATTTAAAGCAGGGCTCACGTTTCAAAAGCATCAACCGCTTCCAACAAACACACACACAGACACAAACACACACACACACAGAGACACAAACACACACACGGACACAAACACACACAGACACACAGACACAAACACACACACAGACACAAACACACACATGCACACAGACACAAACACACACACAGACACAAACACACACAGGCACACAGACACAAACACACACATGCACACAGACACAAACACACACACAGACACAAACACAAACACACACACAGACACAAACACACACAGACACACAGACACAAACACAAACACACACAGAGACACAAACACACACACGGACACAAACACACACAGACACACAGACACAAACACACACACAGACACAAACACACACATGCACACAGACACAAACACACACACAGACACAAACACACACAGGCACACAGACACAAACACACACACAGACACAAACACACACAGGCACACAGACACAAACACACACACAGACACAAACACACACAGGCACACAGACACAAACACACACACACACAAACACACACAGGCACACAGACACAAACACACACACAGACACACACAGACAAACAAAGCAGTCGCTCTCTCCGTTCAATAGTCTTAGTCTGTCAGTCAGTTGTTTTATTCAAGTTTCTGTTTGTACTGATTTTCTCTTTCATTCCTTCCGTGTCCCGACTAGGGTTGGGTACCGAGGGTCCAACACGTCCGGTACCTACCGGACCGAAAAGCAACGCAGATTTCGGTGCTTCCTTCCGGTGCCTGAGCTGATTTAAATACTTTTTTTTTTACACTACTCTGTAAAGTTGCACGGTATATAGATACTAAAAAGGTAGCGCGGTGCCCGCACATTAAAAACGATTATTAAAATAGCGGATCAGAGCACACTGCTGCTCTGCTCTCTGTCTGCCTGCATGCAGAGCGGTGCTCGAGGGGGCGGGGCTCGAGGGGGCGGGGCTCTAGGGGCGGGGCTCGAGGGGGCGGGGCTCTAGGGGGCGGGGCTTCCAGCGCTCACACACACAGCGCGCACACAGAGATCGCTGCAGACACGAGCACGAGCTTTTGAACGCCGTCCTCGGCTTGATGGAACAAATCTCTCCAGTTGATATGAATGATGACGTGTAGTCCAGTAAAGCAGCAGTTTTAGGATCCAACAGAGTCTGAGTTCTGTTGCACACGGTCCCATCAGGCCATGATGCTTGTGTCTGTTCTTTTTTAAATATATATTTTTATATTTTGAAGTTAAAAGGTTTGAAGCTGTAGTTTGAAGTGTGTTTTGTATGTACTTATTTATTTATATCTATAGTATACTTTAAACAGTTAATAATATTGTTCAATTTGAAGAAAAAAAATTGCCTTGGCAATAAAAAAGTATGGGTTCAGGCACCGTTTAGCACCGGTATCGTTTTAAAAGTATCGGTTTAGCACCGGTATCGGAAAAAACCCAAACGATACCCATCCCTAGTCCCGATACAAACGGATTTCAGGTCTCATTCAAAACACCAAGATCTACAAAACCCTCCTGCATGTGTTTCCACACAGCATATGAAAAACAACGAATCTCTCCCTGTGTCCTTATTTCCCCGCTCCACGTGGCTTCACTTCTCCTGAGTGGAACTAGACTTCCCCTCCAGCGTTATTATAAACCCGATGTGAGTCACCAGAGCTTTCCCAGTTCAACCTGGATTTCTAGAGCGGGCCTACAGCCACAATGAAGCTCTTTATTTGCTAAGTTCCCTACAAGGACGTTTATTTTCTTTCACCTCAAAAACATGTAAAAACCTTCTGTGTGCTTGTGTTTTTACTCGTGACTGACAAGTCTATTTTTTATTTTTAAACTAGGGTCGGAGACGTGTAGTCCACTATTGACAACATAATTCAGTTTGTTCAAATACAGACATTTTATCCATTAGAGCAAAGGGTTGTCTGCTTACCGTTTAAGTTGAGAGCCCTTTGTTGTCAACACGGAGAAACGCTGTGATGGACGTCACGTCCTCTTTCTCCTCCAGCCAGGTCAAATGATCACGTCAGGGTCACCAGATTGAAAGCGTCAGTTCACGAGTGGTCTCGTTGATTTATTTGTCAGCTCACGAGCAAAAGTACAAGCGCTGCGATTGCAATGGCATGGATGAGTCCACTAGTTTGCAGGCTGGGGCAAAGCACTCGTTTTTGCACAGAAGACATCACCTTTTGTTCTCATTGTTCGGACGTCTGGGCGTCATTCATTTATTATTTACAATTCTTATTGGCCCTAACTATCACAAGGGGAAGCCAGTCTCCGCCCTCGTGACTTCAAGGCACATCGCGTACAACGCTGTGTCTCTCTTATCTAGGTGTTTTAATTAATATCAAACATTCCTGGATGATGTAATGGGTATGGTGTGCCATCGACTGACTTTGGTATCGACCGTATCATCCTGTATCACAGCCGAGTCTACATACACTCCCTGTTGCTACTCCTCACATCTGACCATCTGACCGATTTACAACTTTAATCAATCATAACTATTGTGTTTTACATCTGATTGTTTTACATCTGATTACACACACACACACACACACACACACACACACACACACACACACACACACACACACACACACACAGAAAACAGGTGCTGTTGCTGGAGAGTGAATTTGATCACTAGCATGAAGTTTGCTATGCTCACTGACTGTGTGTCCATGTCCTCGTGTGTACGTGCGCGCGCGTGCACGTGGTAATACGGTTGCGTGCACTGTCGTGTGTGTGTGTGTGTGTGTGCGATGGTCTCCTCCTCTCCTCTCTGTTGAATGTACTATCATGGTGATCTGAGCATGTTTTTGCCTCCAAATATGGGGTTTAACAGATGGTTTTGTACACAATCTGCACACACATTGGAGTGTGTGACTTGGAGATACTCATGCAGATATTCAGTCAAAGGCATTGTGAAGCCTCCTGTCTGTCTGTCTGTCTGCCCTTTCAAAATAAAAGCCCCATGAATTAACTGTATCATAACATGAAGCTCAAATGAGGATTTTTGTAATAAATACTTAATTCGCAGACTAATACTTTGACTACTGCTGCTAATATTTGGACTATTACTACTACTGCTACTCCTGCTACTAATACTACTACTGCTATAACTATTACTAATTACTACTACAGCTATTAATATGACTACTGCTACTGCTATTACTATGAACACTACTACTACTACTCATACTACTGTTACTTCAACTACTACTTCTACTACTACTACTACTACTACTACTACTGTTACTTCAACTACTACTTCTACTACTGTTACTTCAACTACTACTACTTCTACTACTGTTACTTCAACTACTACTTCTACTACTGTTACTTCAACTACTACTTCTACTACTGTTACTTCAACTACTACTACTACTACTGTTACTTCAACTACTACTAGGCATTTGAACACACACACACACACACAGACACACACACACGCACACACACGCACACACACTTGTGTGAGCACCTGTTCACAGCCCCATATATAAAGTTGTACACATTTCAAACTTCAAACATAAATTCAGGTGTTTGTTATGGATCCGTCTCTGTCCTGCTCCATGTGCCCGTCCCCCACTGAACCACACCTCCCAGACTAAACTATGCTTATCTTCTCACTTTCCCCCTAAATACACCTGGAACATCAAAGTAAGGGTTTCTTTCATGTCTCTCCTCATAAATAAGGTACTATTGTCTGTTTATTTTGTGTTGCAGGAAACCTCCACCAGGCTCATGTTGAGTACAAACTAAATACAAAATGCAAAATTTGTATTTAAAATGTTGAAATGTTAAAATAAATGACTTGTTGACTTGTCTTCATTTTACAGTATGTAATTATTTTACAGTCTTCATTTACAGTATTAACATGAATACAGTGATGCATGTTGCAGTAAACTGGGATTTGCTGTAAACGGTTACAGTGATGACAAGTACTGTATTTTGATAACTACTGCATCAACAATACAATGACGGTACTGGGATTATTACTATAACCAGTGTGGGGTAACGAGTTACAAAGTAACGGATTACAGTAACGTAATTACTTTTATAGGAAACGAAGTAAAGTAACGCATTACACTCAAATATATTGGTAACTACACTACTTTACTAGACCTCAGTAACGCGCGTTCCTACGTTACTCAAGACATGTGTACCAGTCCGAAAAGTTCTCTTTTAGCGGCGCGCGAGTCACACGACACTTCCTGATGAACAGCCAATCACAGAACTCCATCTGAGTGATCTGAGTGACGTAGCTGCTGGTGCGTAGGAGGAGGGAAGCGGGGAATGGAGGAGACGGAGACGGAGAGCCCGGATCCACCTGGGAGGTTCTCTCCAGGTTCCCTAGGATTAAGGATATTGCAAAGCAATACAACACTCAATACCATCAAGTGCACCTGTCTGTAATGACGTGGAGCTTCTAATGAGGACAAGACACGTCTGTATGAACGGACTCCCTCTACTGGTGAACTGCAGTATTACAACTGATAAAGCATTGAGAACGCGCTCTTGCACCCGACATGTATATATTTTCCACACGAAACATCAACATTAGTTAACGTCAACAAGCACGTATCATTGTATTTTCTGCCTTCAAAGTAAAAGCACTTCCTGTTTACATGCTCTTCACAATAAGAGTAAATCATGTAATAAAACAAGTTACAACACTAGAAAGGCTTTCAGCCTGGGCAGTATTGTTCTGACCCCAAGGAGGAACAGGCTGTCGGGTAAAAGATTAGAGAGACTTTTACTCATGCGATACAATCGCTATTTTGAAGAATAGAGAAAAATGATAAACTTCATAGGATATAGTGCACTTTCTGTTTATTTAGGCAATGATGAAGTGGATTTTCTGTTTATTTAATTGCATTTTCTGTTTCTATTTTTTGGGTTAAGTGCATTTCTGTTTCTATTTCATGGGAAAAAGTGCCATTTATTTTTCTATTTTTCTTAACCCACTACAATGATTCCTATAACAAGCTGGTTTTGTTCTTAGGAGTCGGCCCCCGTTTGGTTTAGTGGGGTCTCATGTTTCCAAAAGCCTGTTTTTAATGTGTTGTGCTGTTTGACCTGAATGTCCCCACCATGCACAGCCTCTTGGATCCTGTTGTTTGTGGATTTTAAAGTGAGGCATATTTCTTTGGTCAGACAGTGTGAACAGGGTTAATGTTCCTTCAAGTTAATGGCTGAGTTTTATATGACATTTAGTTTTACATGTTTACAATACATTATATGTGGAAAGGCTAAGAGATGCCCTTTATTGAACATAAAGTGATGAAAGGGCCGTGATGTTTGTCCAGGTATCTTTACGGTTAATTTGGACATTTGCTTAAACAAATGGAAAGTAAAGTAACTAGTAGTGAAGTTACTTTTCAAATGCAGTAACTAGTAAAGTAATCTAGTTACAATTTTCAGAAGTAACTAGTAACTTGTACCTAGTAACTTTTTCTGAGTAACGACCCCAACACTGACTGTAACAATGACTACAGAAGTTAGGTACTGTGATTCATTTCACAGTAAGCATACTGTAAAATATACTACAGCTACTTACTTGCTAATTGCTGCCAGCAAGTTACTGTACATTCTACAGTAATCTTGTTAATCTATCTATCTATTTATCTATTTATCAATCTATCTGGATGAAGTCACATTAATGTTGATGTTGTCACTTCTTTTTATTATTTAATTCCTAACTGTATTGGGGTTTTCGTTGTCTGCAGCTGAAAGTTAACCAGCTGATTAACACGTTCACAGCAATGTAGACCATGAAGTCACGTGCACAGTCCTCCTGCGTCCACTGGGGGGCAGCAGAGGACCAACTGGAGCCAGTAAATAAAGAAAGACTTTCTCTCTCAGCATCAGAGAGAACCTGAACAGTCCAGCAAAGACCTCCTGCTGTGAGACCTGAAGCTTCTCTCAATGAAAACTAAATGTGTTTTTATATTTTACATATATATTTTAAAGTTTCCTCTCTATGAAGCTTTTATTTAACTCGGAAAACATGTTGCTAAGAGGGAAAGAAGAATAAAGTAAATAGCACAATTATTATGTATTAACCCATAAGAACCCGAACCCATTTCTCCTTCAAGGAAAATGATGGGGCCATAATACAGACTAAATAAACCACATTTATGTGTTAAATATTTGAAATGTTATATATATGTCACATTGGGCCTTAATGGTAAAAACATAGTATTAATAACTACATCATTGTAACATGATTTTTTGTTTTTTATTTGTTGCAATATGCTTTGGATTGAACAATATAAAATATGTTAGCTAAATATTATTGAATCAGCCAATATAAGAATGAGCTGCGCGTCGGGCCGAACAACACCCTTGAACAGTACATCATTTACACACAGTACTGCCTCTTTACCTTATTGCTTAAATAAAGAGTATACTTGTACTCTCTATGTTGTACACATAGTGTTCTTTCTTGTATTATCCTTTTTTAAATGTAGTTGTGTTGCTCGTTGTGATTCAAACCGTTGACGTTTATTTGTGTTTGTGGTTCTTGATGACGTCATTGATAACTGAGAAAGTGTGACTGTGGAACAGGTTGTTGATCGGACCTGATTGTATTGATTTGTTTATTTACTTATTTATTATTTGTGTATTTTTATAATTATCACTGTTAAAAAAACGAATGTTTTGGTGTCAAAATGCCAACTTTATGTCTTTAGTCTTTTGTTATCATAAACTCCTAAAACACTGGATTGTGTTGCTGCTGCTCTCATCGTCTGGTAGAATAAATACTTCAGAACAAACTGAACTTCATTTGTTGAATTAGTGAAGAAAGATAAAGAAAAGTGACGTAAACAGGAGATCTGATTTCCTCTTCTGTGTTTACTCTGTCAGCAGGGGCAGTGTGTGTGTGTGTGTGTGTGTGTGTGTGTGTGTGTGTGTGTGTGTGTGTGTGTGTGTGTGTCACATAGAGTTAATATTTAGTGTGAAATGAGCGAGCCGCAGCAGACGGACTGAGCAGTGAAGAGACAGACAAGTCTCGTCGAGTTGTTCACTGACATTCATTCAGATTGAACCATCTTCATCTTCTTCTTCATCTACTTCTTCCTCATCATTGTCTTCATCACCCGTGTCGGTTCTTCCTCTGCGTGTGAAAATGTTGCAGCAGGTCTGGAGGTCGAGGAGCGTCCTCGTCCTCGTCTGCAGCCCGTTCATCCTGCTGCCGCTCGCCGTCGGCACCACGGTGAGACCAGTTCACTAACCAGTTAACTAACCAGTTCACTAGCCTGTTCACTAACCTGTTCACTAACCAGTTCACTTGCCAGTTCACTAGCTTGTTCACTAACCTGTCCCCTAACCAGTTAACTAACCAGTTCACTAGCCTGTTCACGAACCAGTTAATTAACCAGTTCACAAACCATTTAACTAACCAGTTCACTAACCAGTTCACTAACCAGTTCACTAACATGTTCACTAACATGTTCACTAACATGTTAACTAACCTGTTCACGAACCAGTTAACTAACCTGTTCACTAACCTGTTTACTAACCAGTTCACTAACCTGTTCACTAACCAGTTCACTAACCTGTTCACTAGCCAGCTAACTAACCAGTTCATTGACCAGTTCACTAGCCTGTTAACTAACCAGTTAACTAACCTGTTCACGAACCAGTTAACTAACCTGTTCACTAACCTGTTTACTAACCAGTTCACTGAGCTGTTAACTAACCAGTTAATTAACCAGTTCACAAACCAGTTAACTAACCTATTCACTAACCTATTCACTAACCTGTTCACTAACCTGTTAACTAACCAGTTAATTGAACATTTAACTAAGCAGTTCACTGACCTGTTAACTAACCAGTTCACCGACCTGTTCACTAACCAGTTCACTAACCTGTTCACTAGCCAGCTAACTAACCAGTTCATTGATCAGTTCACTAGCCTGTTAACTAACCTGTTCACTAACCAGTTAACTAACCAGTTCACTCACCTGTTAACTAACCAGTTAACTAACCTGTTAACCAACCAGTTCACTAACCAGTTCACTAAACTGTTTACTAACCAGTTCACTAACCTGTTTACTAGCCAATTCACTAACCTGTTAATTAACCAGTTCACTGACCTGTTAACTAGCCAGTTAATTAACCAGTTCACAAACCAGTTAACTAACCTATTCACTAACCAGTTCACTAACCAGTTCACTAGCCTGTTCACTAACCTGTTAACTAACCTGTTCACTAGCCAGCTAACTAACCAGTTCATTGACCAGTTCACTAACCTGTTAACTAACCTGTTAACTAACCTGTTCACTAGCCAGCTAACTAACCAGTCCATTAACCAGTTCACTAGCCTGTTCACTAACCTGTTAACTAACCTGTTCACTAACCAGTTCACTAACCAGTTCACTAACCTGGTAAATGTCAAAGTTTAGTGAGGATGCTGTTTTTGAAACACTTCAATGTTTCTAATGGCAGCACGTGATCACACCTGCTGTCCTCTGGGGTCAAACATGACCCGTCTGGTTTGACTGTTATTTAAAGAATATAAAGTGGATACTGCCCCCAATTCTGTGTTACACCTTAATAACAACTTCATTCAAACACATTAACAGCATTTCTTTATTCTATTTTAAATTGAAGGCCGATAATACCTCATCTACATCAACTTCCACCTTGTTTGTGAGTAAAAAAAAAAAAGATCAATTATTCTGACTATAGTTAACGATCAGAGTCTTGTGTGTTGATAGATCATCACAGACTGGTACATGTCAAAGTTTAGTGAGGATGCTGTTTTTAAAACACTCAAAAATGACCCTGTCTGGTTTGTCTGTTTATAAAGCATAAAGTTCATAAGCATAAATGATCACCCACCTCTGCGTTTCAACTCTTTAGTCAACTCATTACCTGACATGTAAAACGTCAATATTCTTTACCAAAGCATTTGACTTTTCAAAACTAACTTTTCAGAACAAAAACCATCTAAATGGGCCATTAGTTGCATGCGAGGCAGGTAGTAATGTCCTGATCTTTGCAGATGTATGCATTGCATTTATGGCACATGTTCCATGTTTTGAGATCACAGAATTAGCCCCTCCTCCTGGTGGGTGATGGGCCAGAGGGGCAGCTGCTGCAGAGGTAGAGCTGAGTAAAACTGCTGGATCTCCATAACCAATCTGGCAATCATCAGAAGAACACCTCTCTGTTTTTTGGGGTGATGGGGCACCAGAGCATGGGTCTCGGTGAAGGCACTTACACTTGGATGATAACCGAGCCCGGTCTGTTTTTGACACCAGTGCAGGGGGAAGCTCAGCTCAGTCCTCTGCACTGTCCCCAACATGTACAGCTTTCTTTTCAGCAGCTGCAGGCCGAGGGCATGTGAAGTAAAGAAGTTGTCACAGGTGATCGTTTTCCCCTGGAGACCTTCATGTCAAGGACAACTCTCATGCCCTGATTGCTTTCTGACTGCGGTACCAGCAGGTTTGCCGGTGTATACTTGCATGTTCCATGCATATCTGGACCTGGCATTGCGTGCTGCCCATATTTGTTATCCCATATTTCCTTGTTTACTCGGGATGTACTGTTTGAATGGACGGCGACCTCTGAAGGGGACCAGCTGCTCATCCACAGTCACATCAGTGCTGGATCGAACATCCACGGCAGGAGAGACGCCCACTTGACCCGAACGTCTCCAGTGGGAGCAAGTTTGTCTCGTGCACGGCGACCTTCTCTTGTGTCTTTATCATCAAATCACTCTTGAGATTATATGAAACACCTTGAGTGTCATGGTAGCACTCGGCTTGCCATAAACTAGCTGTAGCTGTTTTTTGTTGTTGCTGTTGTTGTCATAACCGTTGCGTGACCCCACACATCAAACACCCAAGATCAAAGATGTTTTGGAAAGCTTATGGGGGACAAGTTGCCCCATTACACCACTTTGTGCTGCGGGGTCTTTTTGACCCCAGAGGACAACAGACGTTATTAACTTAGATAAATCCTCCATCATTCAATCAAATTACTTCAACTGTATTATAATCATGAAGAGCATAGTATTGAACAACCCCCATTATTTTCAGACCATTTGATGAATAAAAAACCTGTTAACAAACCAGTTTACTGACCAGTTCACTAACCTGTTCACTGACTAGTTTACTAACCAGTTTACTAACCTGACTAGTTCACTAACTAGATCCCTGACCAGTTAAGTGAGAAGTTTACTTAGTACTAGAAGGTCTAAATAACCAGTTTACTAAAAGTGTCCGGAAACAAATAATAATATAATAAATAAACCAGTTACAGAAACCTCTTTGCTGTTAACTAACCAGTTTGCTGACCGGTTAACTAACAGTGTAACCATTTCATTACAAATATATGACTTTATGTAATAACATGTCATCATTCATTAGTTGATCTCATTTGGTTTTAATAATGTTTAAAATGTATTAAAGCAAAACATTTACCCCTGAGAAGTAGAAGAAGTAGAAAGTATCTCAAGCAAAGTACAAGTACCTCAAACTATTGTGACCAGTTTGATAACGGATGAGTCCCAGTTCAAACTGGTCAGACGAGCTTCTGGTTCATCAGTTATGTTCACGACTCGTCACTGATTGACCTGAAGCATCGTCTCTGCATAATAATGAGCTGCAAGCAACCCCGGAACCTGAATAGTTGATTCATCAGTTTGTGAATGAGGATTAAGGTCCTGAGCTGAGGAACATAGAGCTGAGGAACATAGAACATAGAGCTGATGAACATAGAGCATAGAGCTGAGGAACATAGAACATAGAGCTGAGGAAGAAAGAGCTGAGGAACATAGAGCATAGAGCTGAGGAAGAAAGAGCTGAGGAACATAGAGCATAGAGCTGAGGAACATAGAGCTGATGAACATAGAGCTGAGGAACATAGAACATAGAGCTGATGAACATAGAACATAAAGCTGAGGAACATAGAGCATAGAGCTGAGGAACATAGAGCTGAGGAAGAAAGAGCTGAGGAACATAGAGCATAGAGCTGATGAACATAAAGCTGAGGAACATAGAGCATAGAGCTGAGGAACATAGAGCTGAGGAACATAGAACATAGAGCTGATGAACATAGAGCATAGAGCTGAGGAACATAGAACATAAAGCTGATGAACATAGAGCATAGAGCTGAGGAACATAAAGCTGAGGAACATAGAGCATAGAGCTGAGGAACATAGAGCTCAGGAACAAAGAGCTGAGGAACATAGAACATAGAGCTGATGAACATAGAGCATAGAGCTGAGGAACATAGAGCTGAGGAACAAAGAGCTGAGGAATATAGAGCTGAGGAACATATAGCTGAGGAACAAAGAGCTGAGGAACATAGAGCGGAGGAATACAGAGCTGAGGAACATAGAGCTGAGGAATATAGAGCTGAGGAACATAGAGCTGAGGAACAAAGAGCTGAGAAACATATAGCTGAGGAACAAAGAGCTGAGGAACATAGAGCGGAGGAACATCAAACTGAAGAACATAGAGCTGAAGAACAAAGAGCTGAGGAACAAAGAGCTGAGGAACATAGAGCTGAGGAATATAGAGCTGAGGAACAAAGAGCTGAGGAACATACAGCTGAGGAATATAGAACTGAGGAACATAGAGCTGAGGAATATAGAACTGAGGAACATAGAGCTGAGGAATACAGAGCTGAGGAACAAATAGCTGAGGAACAAAGAGCTGAGGAACAAAGAGCTGAGGAATATAGAGCTGAGGAACAAAGAGCTGAGGAATATAGAGCTGAGGAACAAATAGCTGAGGAACAAAGAGCTGAGGAATATAGAGCTGAGGAACAAAGAGCTGAGGAATATAGAGCTCAGGAATATAGAGCTGAGGAATATAGAGCTGAGGAACAAAGAGCTGAGGAACAAAGAGCTGAGGAACATAGAGCTGAGGAATATAGAGCTGAGGAACATAGAGCTGAGGAATATAAAACTGAGGAACATAGAGCTGAGGAACATAGAGCTGAGGAACAAATAGCTGAGGAACAAAGAGCTGAGGATCAAAGAGCTGAGGAATATAGAGCTGAGGAACATATAACTGAGTGAACATAGAGCTGAGGAACATATAACTGAGTGAACATAGAGCTGAGGAACATATAACTGAGTGAACATAGAGCTGAGGAACATAGAACTGAGTGAACATAGAGCTGAGGAACATAGAACTGAGGGAACATAGAGCTGAGGAACATAGAACTGAGTGAACATAGAGCTGAGGAACATAGAACTGAGGGAACATAGAGCTAATTTAAAGTTCAGATTACTGAAACAAAGACAAACAAAAATTTTATTTTGATGATTTTCTGGACATTTTGTTCAAATGTTGCACTAAATTCAGATGAAACGTGGCTATTGTGATTTGTTCTAGGTCCTCGGGTTGATATTAACTGTGTGTGTGTGTGTGTGTGTGTGTGTGTGTGTGTGTGTGTGTGTGTGTGTGTGTGTGTGTGTGTGTGTGTGTGTGTGTGTGCAGGAGGCCGCCTGCGCTTACGTCATCGCCCTCATGGCGGTGTACTGGTGCACGGAGGTTTTGCCGCTGGCGGTGACGGCGCTGCTGCCGACCATCCTGTTCCCCGTCCTCGGCATCATGGAGTCCAAAGACGTGAGACTGCACACACACACACACACACACACACACACACACACACAATTAAATATGAGCTTCAGGAATGCTGCTTGTTGACCTGAAACCTTCGTCGGACTCGTTGCTCTTTTGGTTTAGAAATTCCTTAAAATATTTACTGCAGCAGAAAAACCCGAAACACAAATTAATGGGTGACGTCGGTCACGAGAAGATCACAAGCGGCTACTGTTTGCTTGAGGATTGTTGGGATGTCATCATGAAACCATTGTTCAAATGACCCATCATGCCCTCAAGGGGTTCCGTCCAAGACGCAGAGGTACTTATAGGTTCTCACGGCCAAAGGGTCCATTTAGGTCAACAACCGCCGATAGACTGAATATCAGGAGAAGACGTTGTCTTTGGGACGTCACTCATTTGTTTGTGGACGTGTTGAAGCCTCGAGTTCAACGATTTCGCCGTCAGCCTCTTGTTTTTTTTGCAACCAGTGAACAGGTAGTCACCGTATATGTCCCCTGCTTTATGATCTGTTTGACTCTAAATTACCATAATTTACTAAATGAACATCATGCTGTATTTAAGAAGACTTGAAACTAGAGATTGAGACATAAACTCATGTTTACAATGTTTACTGAGGGAATACATCAAGAGAAGTAGAGTCATTTAGAATTCTATACAACCAGATGAGTCACTCCCTGGTGGTCAGGAGAGAGAATTCAGCTTTAACACATGAAGCATAGACTTCTATACAACCAGATGAGTCTTCTGAGGTGGAAGTATTGTGTTTGTTTAACCCATCAAAACTTTTCTGCCCGAAACAAACTTCTTTGCTCTTTATCCTGCGTCAGAGTGTCTAATAACAACATGGATGAGTTAGTTATGTTGTCTTCCCGCTATACATCATGTCTGTTGCTGTTCAGGTGTGTATGCAGTACCTGAAGGACACCAACATGCTGTTTGTCGGGGGGCTGATGGTGGCCGTCGCCGTGGAGCACTGGAACCTCCACAAACGCATCGCGCTCCGAGTTCTGCTGCTCGTTGGAGTCCGACCCGCCCTGTGAGTCCCCTGATGTCCTGCCCTGTAGCAAACATGCTTTAGTTACCAGCAGGTGTTATAATACAATTTTAAAACATGTATGTGAGCGAGAATGCAGCTTCAACACATGAAGTATAGACTTCCATACAACCAGAGGAGTCGGCCCCTGGTGGTCATACAAGATCATTTAGGTTTAAGACACTTCAGAACCGGAGGTTTCCACCTGACTGTAAGTGAGTCTTCTTAGTACTAAATTCCCTTACTATTTCACCAGACTTGTGTCAATGTCCATTGGTCGTACTGGATGAAAATGTACCTTGACAATCCTCTTGTTCCGTTTTTGCTCTCTGGTTGCATTTGTTGATGAGGATTGTTTAAGCGTTGTCACATTGTTGACGATCGCCTCTTTCTTTATTTGTCTCCCAGGTTGATGCTGGGCTTCATGGGAGTGACAGCCTTTCTGTCCATGTGGATCAGCAACACGGCCACCACCGCCATGATGGTCCCAATCGTCCAGGCCGTCCTGGAACAGCTCCACGGCAACGTAGACCCTGAACCCTCCTCCAAGAGCCGGACAGGGAGTGTCAACCTACACCGGGAACATAATGAGAAAACCAGCAGCTTTCTGCAAACTGCTGATACGAACACCCTGGAGAACGGTACGGTTGATCCACTACGTTAAACCTGCTGGACCCACATAGGTCAGACTTCCTGCTTTAGAAGAAACCAGCCCAGTACCCGAAAGAATGACGCCCAAGGGTCAGGTGGTGAATAGGCACCTGACTTTGATCTAATTACATTTGCCAAACCATAGTTTCCATGCGCAGATATAGTGCAGAACAAGGATCTTGAGAAAACTTTGGTATAACAACATTGTGAGTGGGTTTCACAGAATTCTCCAACATCATTGTTCTTGTCTGGTGATTGGATCAATAGAGGCCCAGTAACCGATCTTCACGATGCATCACTGAAAATTGACAACCAAGCTGGGAACCTCATACTCAAGTCCAGTACTCAAGTCCAGTACTTCAGTCGAATCATCAAACAAGTCCAAGTCCTGCTGTAGTCAACTCTTAAGGAATGACTGAAACAAACAAGTCTATATGACATATATCTTTATTTTGAAGATTGGACAAAAACGTTGGCCCCATGATGGTGCTAGACAACCACATTTTACAGCAAACCATCTGGCAGTTGGTGAAGCAGAGGCTCACCAACGTTTGTTGGGTTCATTTCCTTGTTCACATTAGGTCTGTGCATCTCATCCAGTACTTGTTGAGATATGTCGGTCTGGATCAAAGCAGCGGATCGACATTACCGTGCATGCTGCCATTCATTAAGCTAAAACGAGAGCTTGAGAGCAAAGTTCCTTTGGAAATTTGGTCAATCAGTAAGTCATTTGGAGCTTGATTGTCTCCGGTAATTGTTTTGCAAAGTTAAAAATGTTTCAGATCCCACAAGGTGCGAGGGGAAGGGTGTTTAAAACGGTATTTCAAACTTCACGTGTTGAATTTTTAGATCATTAAGTGGCTTGAAAGACTATGGATGCAGCAAGTATCCAAGTCTTTCTTGCATCTGACATCTGAACTTCTGGATGTTTCCTCCCAGGTCTGAATGGGGAAACCTTCACACGACGAAACTCAGAGAAATCCAACAACACGTCCTCTGACGGCCAGGTGGACAGACGGGAGATCGTCAAGCCGACGCCACAAGACAAACCTCCATCCGACGGCACCAGCAGTGGACTTGGTGAATCCATGGAGGAGATCCAATGTGGTACGGCCGTCTATGATCTAGATTGAATTCCTCCTTCCAAAGAGTCATCGGTTTTCTGTTCTGTTCTTCAATTAAATATGAAGATTTACTTAATCTTTAATCATAACCAAGTAATCTGAACTATAACCAAAACTAGACTATCGTTCATATCTTTCCTTAAACACGCTGTCGATGTCATGCACAGATATTGTAGACAAGCAAAATATTGAAATTTCACTTAAAAGAATGTTTACATTGAGCGTAATACCGTTCACATTCACCATGTACTTTAAAAGCTGACAATCTGCCAAAATATAACCAAATATGGACCCCCTCCCCCAGTTGTCGAGTCCGTGGAGAATGTCTGCTGTCGGATGGAGTTGGAGGGGCTGAGCGACGAAGAAGAGGAGCAGAGGAAGTTGAGTAAAGGACTCCTGCTTTGTGTGTGCTACTCCGCCAGCATCGGAGGCATCGCCACTCTGACCGGCACCGGACCCAACCTGGTTCTGATGGGGCAGATGAGCCAGTAGGTGCTGCAACACAAACACAGACGGGAACACGAAAGAGTCACAAAATGCAGTCTGTTGGTTTCAATGTTCAACGCTGTGTCACTCGGTCCGACCGCCGCATGATTTAACTTGTGTGTTCACCACTATATGGGCTCTGGTCTGTTTATGGACTTAAACATCGGCATTTTGTGGCTCTCTCTCTAGACTCTTCCCTCGGAACGGCGACGTGATCAACTTCGCGTCCTGGTTTGCGTTCGCCTTTCCCACCATGGTGCTGACGCTGACGCTGGCCTGGTTCTGGCTGCAGTTCCTCTACGTCGGCTGCAAGTGAGTTCGCTTCACCAAAACACCCAAATTAAAGAACTTTAACGTACAGAACACAAAAACTTTAGACTTTAACTCTTCTGCCGCAGCCTGCGGAGGACGTGGGGTTGTGGGGCGGCGCAGTCGGAGAAGGAGCGAGCGGCGTACCAGGTGATCCAAGACGAACATCGGCGTCTGGGACCGGTGACTTACGGCGAGGTCAGCGTCCTGGTGCTCCTCATCCTCATGGTGGTGCTGTGGTTCACAAGAGACCCGCGCTTCATGGACGGCTGGGCCACCCACGTCTTCAACGCCAAGGCAGAGTGAGTCCCAACTAACCGACATCGGCCCTTTAACGTTGAACTTAAACCCACTTTTATCAGCTGAAAACCAAAGTGTGTGTGTTTAGTCGTGTTGTTTTCGGGTTCAGGTCCTAATCTTAAATTCTACATATCGTATAAATATAAATAGAGACTGCCCTCTGCTGGTTTAACCTGGATATTGAAATGTACTTTAGCTATTGGGCTGATCTGGAGCCAGGTGACGTATATCGACCGTCTAGTATTGGGGAGTACCGATAGTCCATCAATTAGCCTGTGAATTGCTAATGCTAATTGCTAGCACATATTTTGCATCTAAACTCAAATAAACATGTTTAAGAGTTAATACTGCATTTTGTCACCATAACAGACATTTTACAGCCCTCCTACAGAACCATAATCAATATGCTAGTGATTAGCATAAGCGATTAACTAGCATATGCTAATTAAAAGGCTAAGCTCTATTGTAAACGGTAATATTAAAACAAGACAGTCTATTGTGCTAAAGTAGCGTAGCCCGTAACTGTAGCATTAAATCATGGTGCAATGAGCAAGATACCAGCTAGCTAAAACCTAGCCAGCTGGATAATAATTCAAATTGACAAACTCAACGCTTCACAGTGGCGGGCAGTGGATTTTTTTGTAATTTCCTGGTCGAGGCCCCCCAGACAAAACTAGGTTAAGTAAGTTATTCTATAAACAGCTATGTGTGTGTGTGTGTGTGTGTGTGTGTGTGTGTGTGTGTGTGTGTGTGTGTGTGTGTGTGTGTGTGTGTGTGTGTCTGTGTGTGTGTGTGTGTGTGAGTCCCTGCACACACTGGACTCTGACCGGGGGGACAGACCGAAGCCGCCTGAACGTTGACCAACTGTCTTCAATGGTTTCTACTTCTATATCTTCTACCTGTGTCCTGGACCCTGTTCAGACGAAGATGTTTAAGGAAGTGTTACCTTTAGTTACTAACGGGTCATGTACCACAGTCTTTTAAAGTGGCTGTAATTAAACCTCTTCTTAAGAAGCCCACTCTCGAGGTGGGCTTTCAGCTGGTGAAACATGTCTCAGACCTTTGGACCATCAGAACTGGTTCCCCCTGAGGGTTATGATGGTTCTCTCCCTGCTCTTCACCCTGAACATCAACAGCTGCCAACAGTGTCTTCCCGTCTGCAGTCGGGTTCATCAATAAAGTCCGGGACCTTATATGTTAGATGTAGCTCGTTAGAGATTTAGCTTGTAAGCTAGTTAGCTTGGTAGCTACTTTGCAAGCTAACTAGTTGGCGATGTACCAACGAGGACAACAGCGCCGAATCAGAGAGCTGGAGCCCGGTGGCTGTGCCGCTGCAGGAAGGAGGACGCTCACGTGTCGCAGTGACCTCACCAGCGGGTCACATGACCAGCTCAGGACCTCACCCAGTGATCTGTTTGGCCTCGCGGATGTTTTTGTCCCGTTGACAAAACATCATTTCTCAGAAGAGCAAAATAAAAAACAGGAGGTTTCATTTCTATCGTTTCACTTTCCAGATACTTCCTGTTCCTGGAAACATGTCCTCGCTAAATCACATAGAAATATATTGTAATTACTTACTAGATCAAAGGTCCATCTGGATTTTAGTCATATTTAGTCACTCATTCTTTTTTCTAATTTATTTAATCAATGCAAACATTTTAGTTTGGTCTAACTCAAAGCGAACCACAAAAAGTTTAATCTAGTCTTGACTATTTTATTCCCTCACATAGCGACCACACACGAGATGTAGAAACAACGCTACGCTAACATTAGCTTATCATCAGTGAACACACTCACCTTGGACCTGCAGTTTGTGCAAACTGAAGATTTCAACATGTTTCCTGATCACAGCTTGATAACGACACTCAGACATCCTGCTGTCAGCCGACTGAATAATTCAACTTTCACCTGCAGTCATTGGTCTAAACTCAGATACACAGTATTACAACCAGAGGTGTCAAGTAACGAAGTACAAATATTTTGTTACTTTACTTAAGTAGAAATTTTGGGTATCTATACTTTACTGGAGTATTTATTTTTCAGATGACTTTTTACTTCTACTCCTTACATTTTCTTGCAAATATCTGTACTTTCTACTCCCTACCTTTTAAAAATAGCTTCGTTACTATTTCATTTTGGTTTGTTTTCACTCCGGCTTGTCATCGTTAAAAAACACACACACACTCTCTGAACCCGGAGCAGCTCTCTGAACCCGAAGCAGCTCTCTGGACCCGGAGCAGCTCTCTGAACCCGGAGCAGCTCTCTGAACCCAGAGCAGCTCTCCTGCTCCAGGTGAAAGAGCCAAAGTGCTCGTGTCTTCTACCAACAATGAGCTGCTGGCTTCACATATTACAAAAGTACAAAGTACACGGATATAAAACTAAGTCATTAATAAATACATGGACAAATGCCTGTACTTTCGGGTAAATGGTTACGGTACGCCGTTAACAGGTTAGCTTGCGCATGCGCGATTTGACGCGACGCTGTGAGCTCCGTGAGCTCGTCTTTTCCTGCTGTTGCGTTTCTCAAAATAAAAAAACAGATCTAAGCTCAATATTGAGCATGAATTGAGAGCCGTATCAAATCTACAACCCCGTTTATAACATATGTGTCGAGGAACGCAGGTCACTGCAGCCACTAATACTGATACAACCTGATGGATCACATATCTGCACTCATTCTGTTTTGTTTGGCAAAAAAAATCAAAAGCTTATTGTTTTCCACAATGAGCTATTTAGTAGTAACTAAATACGAGTTATCTTTTGCACAGATAGAACTTACACAAAACATTGTCTGATGGGGCAATCTGATTTACTTGAAAGTGATTGCAATTGTCTTTATTCTGTTATTTATAAAAGCACAGATGAGTCACACAATTATGTTATTTACAGAAAAAGTTTGAGAACCACAGCTTTAAGTGTTTGTGTCGGAGTCGCCGCCGCCGCCTATTTTGCACTATTACAATACTTATAGGCAACTAGTAATCATGTCTTCCGCTCCATGAAACGCATGTTAATGCTCAGTAGTACACATATGGTATTTTAATGTATTTGCATTGTAATAAAATGTGATCATTTTAAATGGGCATATATTCAGCTGAATCGGGTAGCCTAGTGCATCCCACATTTTCAACATAACATTTTAAAACATTATAGTCATTATTGCCTTTATAAAAATGATTGTTTTGGGGGAAGTGGGGTAGTGCACTATAAGCCCCTGAGACGTGGCTTAAGAGTTTGTCCTTAATGGAAAAAACATTCCCCATACAATACTTTTACTTTTATACTTTTAAGTATTTTTAAACCCTAGTATCTATACTTCTACTTGAGTAATGAATGTGAATACTTTTGACACCTCTGATTACAACACAGGTGTTACAACTCAGTCACATTATCTCTATTGGACGATGTCATCTTCTCACTCCTATCTATTTATGAGTTATGATTTATGTAAGCTTGTAACCACAAGAGCAGATTCAGAAAACTCTTAAATCATGTTTTATGAGAAAAAAGTGCTCAGTTACTCTGTTCTCTACCTGTTCAGGTACTCTGTATACTACCTGTTCAGGTACTCTGTTCTCTACCTGTTCAGGTTCTCTGTATACTACCTGTTCAGGTTCTCTGTATACTACCTGTACAGGTACTCTGTTCTCTACCTGTTCAGGTTCTCTGTATACTACCTGTTCAGGTTCTCTGTATACTACCTGTTCAGGTTCTCTGTATACTACCTGTTCAGGTTCTCTGTATACTACCTGTACAGGTACTCTGTTCTCTACCTGTTCAGGTTCTCTGTATACTACCTGTTCAAGTACTCTGTATACTACCTGTTCAGGTTCTCTGTATACTACCTGTTCAGGTTCTCTGTATACTACCTGTTCAAGTACTCTGTATACTACCTGTTCAGGTTCTCTGTTCTCTACCTGTTCAAGTACTCTGTTCTCTACCTGTTCAAGTACTCTGTTCTCTACCTGTTCAGGTACTCTGTATATTACCTGTTCAGGTACTCTGTATATTACCTGTTCAGGTACTCTGTTCTCTACCTGCTCATGTACTCTGTTCTCTACCTGTTCAGGTACTCTGTATACAACCTGTTCAGGTACTCTGTTCTCTACCTGTTCAGGTACTCTGTTCTCTACCTGTTTAGGTACTCTGTTCTCTACCTGCTCAGGTACTCTGTTCTCTACCTGTTCAGGTACTCTGTATATTACCTGTTCAGGTACTCTGTATATTACCTGTTCAGGTACTCTGTATATTACCTGCTCATGTACTCTGTTCTCTACCTGCTCAGGTACTCTGTTCTCTACCTGTTCAGGTACTCTGTTCTCTACCTGTTCAGGTACTCTGTTCTCTACCTGTTCAGGTACTCTGTTCTCTACCTGTTCAGGTACTTTGTTATCTACCTGTTCAGGTACTCTGTTCTCTACCTGTTCAGGAACTCTGTTCTCTACCTGTTCAGGTCTCCGGGTACAAACACACAAACCTCTCTGGTGAAATCCTCATTCGTGAACTGAGTGGCTGGCGTTGCGTCATGTGACCTGTTCGAGAGGTCAGAGGTCACCTGGGACTGTGAGGAAGAAAAGACATGATGTTATTGAACAAAATGTCTTCAATCGACATCGTGACGTTCAGTCTTTGTTTACTTGAGTTTTCTTTGATGAAAGCAAATAAATGAATAAATAATTTCTCTCTGTAGGTTCGTCACTGACGCCACCGTCGCTCTGTTTGTTGCTGTTCTGCTGTTTGTTCTTCCTGCGGAGCGACCGCTCTGCCTCTGCTTCTGGAGGACACACACAGGTAACACACACACACACACACACACACACACACGTAGCACACATAGGTAACACACACAGTTACCACATACACAGGTAACACACACACAGGGAACACACACACAGGCAACACACACACAGGTAACACACACACACACACAAAGGTAACACACACACACACACAGGTAACACACACAGTTACCACATACACAGGTAACACACACAAGTAACAGACACACACACACAAGTAACACGCACAAGTAAACACACAGGTAACACACACAGGTAGCACACACACAAGTAACACACACACTTGCAACACTCACACATGTAACACTCGCACATGCAACACACACATGCAACACACACACAAGTAACACACAAAGGCAACAAACACAGGAAACACACACATGTAACACACACAGGCAACACACACACAGGTAACACACACAAGTAACACACACACACAGGTAACACACAAGTAACACACACACAAGTAACACACACACACAAGTAACACACACACAAGTAACACACACAAGTAACACACACACAATTAACACGCACAAGTAACACACACACAAGTAACACACAGGTAACACACACAGGTAACACACACAGGCAACACACACACAGGTAACACACACAAGTAACACACACACAGGTAACACACAAGTACCACACACAAGTAACACACACACACAAGTAACACACACACAGGTAACACACACAGGTAACACACACAGGTAACACACAAGTAACACACAGGTAACACACACACAAGTAACACACACACAGGTAACACACACAAGTAACACACACAGGTAACACACACAAGGAACACATACAGGTAACACACACAAGGAACACATACAGGTAACACACACAGATAACACACACAGATAACACACACAGGTAACACACACAAGTAACACGCACAGGTAACACGCACAGGTAACACATACAGGTAACACATACAGGTAACACGCACAAGTAACACACACAAGTAACACATACAGGTAACACATACAGGTAACACATACAGGTAACACGCACACGTAACACACACAGGTAACACACACAGGTAACACACACAGGTAACACACACTGGTAACACACACAAGTAACACACAAGTAACACGCACAAGTAACACACACAAGTAACACGCACAAGTAACACACACACAAGTAACACACAGGTAACACAAGTGGCGTCTGGTGATAATTTATTTTGGTAGATCCATCTAATCCAGGGGTTCTTAACCTTTTTGACCTCGGGGCCCATTCAGATATTAACACAATGCGACTTCCTTTTTAACTTTGCGAGCCGCCTTCAAAATAAAAGCATCTCATCTTAAACAGGAAACCAGATAAATGCAGCTTAACACAGGCAAAGCACATGCAACAAAAACAACAACATTGATTGACAAACAGTTTCTAAAGCCAGTAAACAAATTGCGTTACTTACATATCACATAATAACCGAGAGCTCGTGTTGTGTCGTCTTTAACGTGCCTTTAAAAACGCTGGCTGTTTTACGGTGCTCCACCAGCAGCGTGTAGGGAGGCCATAACATCCACAATCCCTTGAAAATGACAGAGTTGTCAGAGGAGTCAGTCTCGTCAATCAAGGCTACCTCAAAAGCCTCACAAAACTTTACACAATCAATTATTTTGGAAAAAATGTGCCCGTTTTTATCCACCTCATTGTGTTTCTTCACACCTGTCCTGTGTCCGCTGGGTAGCGACAGCTAGTCAACATCGCTACCCAGCGGACACAGGACTGCGGTACATATGCTAGCCTGACAGAGTTATCCATGTGTGTCCTGGTGTTCTCATGTTTTCTTAATTTTCATAAAGTGCTTCATGTCCCTTACTCCGTATCTGTCCATGCTGGATCGGTCCACGTCGATTTAAAAAGCAAGCATGGAAAGTAAAATACGGCGTTAGCACGACTGCATCCAACAGCTAGCTTAGTGAAACCTTCCTGGTGTAGCTTAGCCGTCTGCACAGAAGCTCAAGCCGCTCCCTTTACGCCAGTCTGTTGTCTTATGCTGAGGTCCGGCTGATCTGGGACCAGGTGTTTCACCTGTAGTTTCTCCACCAAAGGTCTTCTCTCAAACGGGTGTTGGAGGAGAGATTATACCGAATTAGCGTTTGGTCTTCTTTGAAGAGCAGCGCTCACACTCGCTGCTGTCATGTTGTTAAAATGGCGCCTCGAGAGACGAGTCCTGACGAGCAGAGAGACGGGAACGCGCACCGCAGGGCCAAATGAGAATGGCCCCTCCGTGGATCTATTTTAGGGCGCTGATTGGATAAATGATATGTCACTCATTTATATCGTTAATCAGTAATTGGCTAAACTGCTTCTTAGACCCGCCTCTCTTGGAAAACGATGTGGCCCACAGGTGCGCGTTCTCGTTGGACAGCAGACAGGCGGAGAGGACGTGCAGGAAAAGCATATATTTGCCACAGATATAACATTTTACAAATATGACTGGGTATATTCCATATTTCAAGAACACAAATCTTGACAATTTGTATGATTTATTATTATTATTATTATTATTAATATTATATATTTGTTGGTCCCATGGCCCTCTATTGGTCCGCCACCACTGGGTAACACACATTATTTTGTATCCAATCAGAGCCCCCGGTGTCACGAGGCCCCGCCCCTGCGCTGCTCACCTGGCAGGTGACTCAGCAGAAGATGCCCTGGAACATCGTGCTGCTGCTGGGAGGCGGCTTCGCTCTGGCCAAAGGCAGCGAGGCGAGTCACGTCTTCAGAGCGGATGGCGCCATTTTGCAAATGTATTTTGTGTAATTTGGTGTGTGTGTGTGTGTGTGTGTGTGTGTGTAGGACTCTGGCCTCTCCCTCTGGCTCGGGGCTCAGCTGAATCCCCTCCACTCGCTCCCCCCCGCCCTCATCTCCGTGGTGCTCTGCCTCCTGGTGGCGACATTCACCGAGTGCGCCAGCAACGTCGCCACGGCGACGCTGTTCCTCCCCATCCTGGCCTCCATGGTAACGGAATGCACGCCGTTGTTAAGTTTCAAAACATTACATTACTTTACATTACATTTTATTTAGCTGACGCTTTTATCCAAAGCGATTTACAATAAGTGCATTTCCACCATGAGTACAAACTCAGAACAACAAGACTCAAGAAAAGTACAATTTCAATAAAGTTAAACTACAAAGTGCTATTAGTAAGTACCATCTAAGTTCTACTAAAGTGCTACTACGGCGATACTTTCCTTATTCAAGGTGTAGTCGAAAAAGATGTGTTTTTAGTTTGCGACGGAAAATGTAGAGACTTTCTGCTGTCCTGATGTCAATGAGGAGCTCATTCCACCATTGAGGAGCCAGGACACAAACAGTCTGACTTTGTTGAGTGTTTAGCTCTCAGTGACGGAGCTACAAGCCGATTGGCAGAAGCCGAGCGGAGCGAACGAGCCGGGGTGTACGGTTTCACCATGTCCTGGATGTAGACTTGACCCGATCTGTTCGTAGCACGGTACGCAATGTTTTGAAGCGGATGCAGGCGACCACCGGTAACCAGTGAAGGTCGCTGAGGAGTGGAGTCGTGTGGGTGAATTTCAGTTAAAGACCAGTGGATCTGCTGCATTCTGGATGAGCTGCAGAGGTTGAATGGCACTAGCAGGTAGACCTGCAGGAGGGAGTTACAGTAGTTAAGGTGTGAGATGATCAGAGCCTGTACGAGAACCTGTGCCGCCTTCTGGGTGAGAAGGACGTATTCTCCTGATGTTGTACAGCATGAACCTACAGGAACATGTTGTTGCGGTGATGTTGGCAGACAGGGAGAGTTGACTGTTGAGCGTCACACCAAGGTTTCTGGCAGTCGGGGTCGGTGCCAACAGTAAGTTGTTGAAGGTAATAGTGAGATCGTGGGTGGGAGAGCCTTTTCCTGGAAGGAACAGTAGTTCAGTTTTGTCAGGGTTAATGTTCAGGTGGTGTGTGGACATCCACTGAGAGATGTTAGTCAGACAGGCAGAGATTCCTGCTGCTACCTGTGTTTCTGACTGGGGAAACGAGAGGATCAGTTGGGTGTCATCAGCATAGCTATGGTAGGAGAAGCCATGCGAGCGGATGACGCAGCCGAGAGAGTTGGTGTACAGAGAGAAGAGGAGAGGACCCAGGACGGAGCCCTGAGGGACCCCAGTAGTGAGAGGACAAGGTTCAGACACAGATCCTCTCCAAGTTACCCGGTAGGTGGTCGTTGAGGTAGAATGAGAAGAGGCCTGAGATACCAAGGTCCTGGAGGGAGGAGATAAGGATCTGGTCATTCACTGTGTCAAAGGCAGCAGAAAGGTCTAGAAGGATAAGGACAGAGGAGAGAGAGGCTGCTCTAGCAGTGTGAAGCTGCTCAGAGACAGCAAGGAGGGCAGCCTCTGTTGAGGCCTTGAGTCCAGACTGGTGAGGGTCCAGAAGGTTGTTCTGGTCTCTGTTGAGGCCTTGAATCCAGACTAGTAAGGGTCCAGAAGGTTGTTCTGGTCTCTGTTGAGGCCTTGAATCCAGACTGGTGAGGGTCCAGAAGGTTGTTCTATTCTCTGTTGAGGCCTTGAATCCAGACTGGTGAGGGTCCAGAAGGTTGTTCTGGTCTCTGAGGCCTTGAATCCAGACTGGTGAGGGTCCAGAAGGTTGTTCTGGTGGAGAAAGGAGGAGACTTGGTTAAAGATAGCTCGCTCTAGAGTTTTGTAAAGAAAGGGAAGGAGAGAGACAGGTCTGTAGTTGTTGACTTCAGACGGGTTGAGAGGGTTTCTTCAGGAGAGGGTTAACTCTTGCCTCCTTCAGAGAGTCAGGGAAACAGCCAGTTGAGAGGGAGGTGTTGATAAGATGGGTGAGAAAGGGAAGAAGGTCAGGAGCAATGGACTGGAGAATGGGAGATGGGGTCAAGGGGGCAGGTGGTTGGGCGGGCAGAGGTTACCAAGGTTACCAAGGTAAGGACTTGATTGGGAGACAGGGGGGTGAAAGAGGACATTAAAGGGGAAGAAGATGAAGTTAATGGAGGTGTAGTTATAGAAGAAGATGGATTAGCAAATGAAGAACGTATGTCATCTATCTTGTTTGTAAAGTAGTCAACAAAGTGGCTTGGTAGAAGGGAGAAAGGAGGAGGGGGACTGGGGGGGGGGGGGGGGTCAAGGAGGTTGGAGAAGATGGAGAAGAGTTTTTTGTGGTTATAAGCAGTTTCTGGTAAAAAAAAATATAGTCAAGGTGGTTGCCACCTTTGGGCGATCGTGCGAAGAGAAGTCCAGAATCCGATGGATTATAATGAAACGGATTTAATACAAAGTTGACGATGATCAGCATACAGTCCTCGCTTCAGCTCTCATTGGTTCGTCTCCCAGCATGCAATTAGCTATACGGTTCACAGGGGCGGAGACATGAAGATGAATGAATGAATGAATATATACTGTATTAATCGCCAAGGGGAAATTTAGTGTCGCGTAGCAGCCATTTACACAGAAAATAAGATAAGATATAAAAACAACAGGGATGAAAGATATATGCAATAATAATACGAATAATAAGATAAAAATAACAACAACAATAAAATAGCTGTATGAAAGAAAGAATAACAGAGTATTAATTTAGGAATTAAATTAAATTAACCTTAAACAGTAGAGGTGCAAGAGTGCAAGTATGTATATGCATATTAAGGTGTAAATGCAAATATAATTAAAATAAAAATAACAACAACAACAACAACAAACAACAGAAGAGTGCCAAAATGCAATAAATGTACATAATATAATATAATGTATATAATCGTATATTTGTATACAATATGATATCCTCCCGGCTTCTTCACACTCTTGCTCGGTAAACAGGCCACACACCAGTAGCTTCCCTTCTTCCAACTAACATGAAAAGTAGTCCCTTCTAAAGGCAAAAGTGAGTTGACCCCCTTAAAGGAACAGTTACACAGTCCTATCACATGCAGCTTCCATCTTGTTTTCTTTCAATAACTGACAACTTTTGTGGTTTTATTTCTGGTCGGTTGTCGGCTGAACCCCGATGGTTTATTGTTGTACTGGTTCCTGAAACAGTCCCAGTCCATCGGGATGAACCCGCTGTACGTGATGATCCCGTGCACCCTCAGCGCCTCCTTCGCCTTCATGCTGCCGGTGGCCACGCCCCCCAACGCCATCGCTTTCTCCTACGGTTTCCTCAAAGTGTCCGACATGGTGAGTCTTGTTTTTTTTTGTCGAGACTATTCGGTCACAGCCATGACGTCATAATGAGTTAAAGCTGCATTCTCTCTCCTGACCACCAGTGGGCAACTCCTCTGGTTGTATAGAAGTCTATATAAATGACTCTACTTCTCTTGATGTATTCCCTCAGTAAACATTGTAAACATGAGTTTATGTCTCAATCTCTAGTTTCAAGTCTTCTTCAATACAGCATGATGTTCATTTAGTAAATGATGGTCATTAAGAGTCAAACAGACCATAAAGCAGGGGATTATTTAGGGGCGGGGCTACAAGTTGATTGACTGGTCGACACCAGAGACGTATACAGCGTCTCTACGTCCATATATGGTCACTTCCTGTTCACTAGTTGCTAAAAAGCCAAGATGGCGACGGCGGAGTTGTCGAGCTCGAGGCTCCGTCGTCCACTTCCTGTAAACAGTCTTCCGGTCGTGACGCCTCCTGTGCGCCCCCTGCAGGCTAAAACCGGCGTGGTGATGAACATCGTCGGGATCGGCTGCATCAGTCTGGCCATCAACAGCTGGGGTTACGTCATCTTCGGCCTGGACTCGTTCCCCTCGTGGGCCAACGCCACCGCGCCCGTGTAGCGCCCCACCACGCCCCACCACGCCCTGCCACGCCCCGCCGCCTCCACCGGCATACCTCGGCCCGTGATGCTGGTTCTGGTTCTGGTTCTGGGCCTCCAGACACTGGTTCGGCGCTTCTCGCTGCTGAAACATTGACTTTTAAAACATGTTAGCAGCCTCTACTGCTAAAGAATGGTCTCAAGTTATTTATATTTAAATAATACTGATATGACCCAGCGATGGGCTCTCATAACGGCCGCTCTCTTTTTAGCACTAAATAGTGTTTTTTGATTCATTATTAAGCTCAAGCAGGTGTTTCAAATTAAAAGCTCTGAAGTTAGAACGGGAGGGAACACGTCATGTGAGCTGCTTAAAAGACTTTTATTTTGAAACATTTGTGATGACAGCATATAAACCGATAGATGTTCGATATGGAATCAATGCTGTGAAACGATTATACTGAACTCATGAAGCATGGGAAAACAAATATAAAATATTGTTAAAATATGACTTCAAAACAAGGAAAGTAGAAATAGAAATGAAATGGAAATACAAGATAAATGATATCTGAGTTACTCTTTGAAAGTAGAAACATGTAAAACATAGTTTTATAGTAGTAATGATTATTAATGATGATTTATTATGATTATGAATTGTTCTGGTGACTTTATTTCCAGATTGTTTCCTGTTCTGTAACAACTTGTATCCTGAGAATTGGTATTTAGAAAATATGTTTGTTTTGTATTTGTTTTGTATTTAAACGTCTAGTTATTACACGTGAGTGAGTGAATGTGAACTGTTCATATTCATAACCTCCCGAGTTTTGTACCACCTATTTGATAACAGTTTTATTTGGTGTTAATAAAGAAATTGTGACGACAAACCTTTGATTGTATGAATAAAGCTGCACATTAATGTATGTGATACGATCTTCAGCTAAATAAACTCTTTAAGCAGCAGGATGTAAAAGAGTTAAACGCAAGAATATGAATCCAGAAAGATAGAAAAGTATTAAATGAGTATTTTCACAGTACTTTAGTACTTTTACTGGTGTAAAGTGTTCTAGTATTATTTCACATGAACGCAGACAAAAGATGTGTTGTGTTGTGTTACTGCCTAAAACCTTTTTATTCAGGAAGGCATGTTTACCTTGTGTTAGTTCATTGTCAGCTATTTATTTGTGTTGTTTTATTGGGAGTTGCTTTAACCATGTTTTTAACTGTTTTTATTGTCTATATATTAGTTTCTTCTGAAAGAAAAGTGCGTTTAAAAATTACATTTATTATTATTGTTATTATCATTATTATTATTATTATTATTATTATTATTATTATTATTATTATTATTATTATTATTACTATATTTATGTTAAAGTCAACCCGTTTAATCTGTGAACTAGTGCTGTCCAATGTCTCCCCCTAGCGGCCACGACGCGAACAGCAGCTGCCGTAAACCGCCGTAAAATATCAAAACAAGAGGACTGCTTTCCGGCATTTCACAGCTCGGTTATTAAAAAGCCACAAAGACGCTCACAGGTTCGTTTGTTCGTCTTTTAGTGAACAGTTTGGGTCTCCATCACTCTGCGCTGGTTTCCGGTCCTCAGCCGTCGCCATGGAAACAGGTTTGGAGCAGTTTGACAGCTGTTGATAAAATGTCGTTTCTGCTCAGAGCTGCGCCGCAGCGAACTCGATCCGTTTAGGAGGATCGAGTTATAGCACACATCAGGAGAGCCGAGGCGTCTCTTTGTTTACGGCTTTTTGTTTCATATAAAACAACAAGCGAGTTTATCTGAACACGTGACCAGAAAGACATTGTTATGATGTTTACTCTCTTTTGATCTGAACTCGATACTAAAGAGTTACCACCTCGCAGCAGAGTTACTGAACACAAGTATTAATGAATGCTTTTAGTGTAATCAGAATCAGCCTTCACGCTCCTCATCTCACTGTTGTTGTTGTTGTTGTTGTTGTTGTTGTTGTCGTCGTCGTCATGGCGGCGGTCCAGAGGAGCAGGCCAGGAACCGCTTCCAGTCGGAGCTGGAGTTCATCCAGTGTCTGGCCAACCCCAACTACCTGAACTGTGAGGCTCAAGAACGTGATGATGATGATGATGATGGTGGTGGTGATGATGGTGGTGATGGTGATGATGATGATGGTGGTGGTGATGATGGTGGTGATGGTGATGATGATGATGGTGGTGGTGATGATGATGATGATGGTGGTGGTGGTGATGATGATGATGATGATGATGGTGGTGATGATGATGATGATGATGGTGGTGATGATGATGGTGGTGGTGGTGATGATGATGATGGTGGTGATGGTGATGATGATGATGATGATGATGGTGGTGATGGTGATGATGGTGGTGGTGGTGATGATGGTGGTGATGATGATGATGATGATGATGATGATGATGATGATGGTGGTGATGGTGATGGTGATGATGAAGGTTCCTTCCTGTCTCCAGTCCTGGCTCAGAGAGGCTTCCTGAGGGAGCGACCCTTCATCAACTACCTGAAGTACCTGCTGTACTGGAAGGAGCCCGAGTACGCCAAGTTCCTCAAGTAGGTTGTTGTTGTTGTCGTCGTCTACCCATGATCCTGTCGACCAATCACGGCCTCAGACAGGAAGTCAGACAGGAAGTGACTGAAGGGTTCATCTCATGTCTTTTATACACACCCTGTACTATTGAATGTATTGTAAGGAAACAAAGGTTGAGCACCCTGTAAACCTCTTCCTCCTCCTCCTCCTCCTGTCTGTCTGTCTCTCTCTCTCTCTTTCCCCTCTCCCTCCTCCTCCTCTCTCTTCTCCTCTCTCTTCTCCTCTCTCTCCTCCTCCTCCTCCTCCTCTCATCTCCTCCTCTTCCTCCAGGTACCCTCACTGCCTGCACATGCTGGAGCTGCTGCAGTACGAACACTTCAGGAAGGAGCTGGTGAACGCTCAGTGCACCAAGTTCATCGACGAGCAGCAGCTGCTGCACTGGCAGCACTACTCCAGGAAGCGCAGCCGGCTGCAGCAGGCGCTCGCCGAGCAGCAGCCGGCGCAGCAGCAGCCGCCGCACGGCAACGCCGCCGCCAAGTGACCGGCGCCGGGGGCAGCGGGGGTCGCCGGGGGCAGCGGGGTCACCGGAGGCAGCGGGGGGCAGCGGGGTCACCAGGGTCACCACGGGCAGCGGGGTCACCGGGGGCAGCGGGGTCACCAGGGTCACCACGGGCAGCGGGGTCACCAGGGTCACCACGGGCAGCGGGGTCACCGGGGGCAGCGGGGGTCAGCGGGGTCACCAGGGGCAGCGGGGTCACCGCGGGCAGCGGGGGGGCAGCGGGGTCACCGCGGGCAGCGGGGGGGGCAGCGGGGTCACCGGAGGCAGCGGGGGGGGGCAGCGGGGTCACCAGGGGCAGCGGGGTCACCGCGGGCAGCGGGGGGGGCAGCGGGGGCAGCGGGGGTCACCGGGGGTCAGCGGGGGTCAGCGGGGCAGCGGGGGGTAGCGAAGGTCAGCGGGGGTCAGCGGGGGTCAGCGGGGTCACCCATGGGATGTTTGGGACGGACAATGAGCTTTTTCAGTTTCAGATACTGCTCAAAAAGGAAAATCCCGATTTATTCCGATACAGAAACGTTTCTCTTGTTTTCTGTTACATTACAGCCGTGTGTCTTCATGGTCTTTGATGAACTTTCATGCATCTTTATTAATAATGAGTGACGTTAAAACAGGTTTCAGTTGTACGGTCTTTTTTGTTGTAAAGAGTTAAAACATTTCTTAATAAAAGCTCATTTTGTGAGATCCGCTAGCAGACGGACATTTATGATCGTGACCTCAATACTTTGCCTTTTTGTTTTTAATAAAATGTGTGATATTTAAATATTTCACATTTTGTTTGATATTCTTGTATTTTGTATTTATGGCAAAACAAATATTTTGTATTAATTCCTGAGATGAATAGTCTTTTACCCAACATGCAAAGGGACTCAAGGGAGATTTACAAAAATAAATAATAATAAATGTGTTGATTATTTCCCATTTTTTGTATTATATGTGCTTAATTAGGTGTCAATTTCAGCCTTTTGTTAATAATTTAATAATGTATTTATTTACAGCTTGGATGTTATTGTATTCCTGCTCGAGTAAAAAGTATTTAATAATAATAAAACAGATACTAGTATTTGGATAAACTGAGGGGCTTTAATATATGTGAATTGTGCTAACTTTATTTTTCACTCGTTTAAATTTGGAAGCGACGTCGCTTTTATTCTGAAGGGTTCGCGTCGGAAGAGGTTGAAGTGACGTCACGTGGTGTTGCGTAAGTCTCCGCCCCATCGTAAAATGTTCACCGATTCTCTCAATTCTTTAACTTTCTCGGTGACTGCAGCGACAGACGGGACACCGGGACCGACGGCGACCGACGAAGGCTCCAGTGCCTCGTGACGTCTTGATTATTGGTGATTGATTCCAGTGTATTTGTAGAAAAGTGTCCAAACAAAAGTTACGTTACAACTAGCTAGTTCCGGTATATGAGAAGCACGTGACCCCTGTGACGTGTTATTGGAAAAAATACAAAAATATTAGGAAGCAAAATTCAGATTTAAGAAGAAAGGTCATCACTAAAACTTAATAAATATAATTGTAAGGAAGCATGTGAAGGTGAGAAGAACTTTAGGGACTTTATTATTAATGGTTTCATTTTATATATATATATATATGTATATGTTTCATTTTCATTTTATATTATTATTTTATTATATAAAAGTATAAATATATATTTATATATAGTATATATATACTTTATTATTAATGGTTTCATTATATATATATATAATGAAACCATTAATAATAAAGTCCCTACAGTTCTTCTCACCTTCACATGCTTCCTTACAATTATATTTATTAATATTAATACATTATATTTATATATATATATATATATACATATATATATATATATATGTATATATATATATATATATATATATGTATACTCGAAGCATCAGAAATCAGAATGAAAAGTCCTCGTAGCGTGACGAGCGCCTCGTCTTCGTCAGGAGGAAGATGGCCCTGCGGCGCGTGGCGGTGGTCGGTGCCGGGGCGGCGGGTCTCTGCGCCGCCAGACACATCCTGTCCCGCCTGGACCGCTTCACGGCCCCGGTGGTGTTCGAGCTCAGCGACAAAGTCGGCGGCACCTGGTGCTACGAGGAACGGGTCGGGGTCCACAGCAGCATGTACAGGGACCTCAGGTAGGTCAACGGTCACTGGTTCTGGGTCACTGGTTAGTGGTCCTGGGTCACTGGTTGGTGGTCCTGGGTCACTGGTTAGTGGTCCTGGGTCACTGGTCGGTGGTCCTGGGTCACTGGTCGGTGGTCCTGGGTCACCGGTTAGTGGTCCTGGGTCACTGGTTGGTGGTCCTGGGTCACTGGTTGGTGGTCCTGGGTCACTGGTTAGTGGTCCTGGGTCACCGGTTAGTGGTCCTGGGTCACTGGTTGGTGGTCCTGGGTCACTGGTTAGTGGTCCTGGGTCACCGGTTAGTGGTCCTGGGTCACTGGTTGGTGGTCCTGGGTCACTGGTTAGTGGTCCTGGGTCACTGGTCGGTGGTCCTGGGTCACTGGTTAGTGGTCCTGGGTCACTGGTTGGTGGTCCTGGGTCACTGGTCGGTGGTCCTGGGTCACTGGTCGGTGGTCCTGGGTCACTGGTTGGTGGTCCTGGGTCACTGGTCGGTGGTCCTGGGTCACTGGTTAGTGGTCCTGGGTCACTGGTTGGTGGTCCTGGGTCACTGGTCGGTGGTCCTGGGTCACTGGTCGGTGGTCCTGGGTCACTGGTTGGTGGTCCTGGGTCACTGGTTAGTGGTCCTGGGTCACCGGTTAGTGGTCCTGGGTCACTGGTTGGTGGTCCTGGGTCACTGGTTAGTGGTCCTGGGTCACTGGTCGGTGGTCCTGGGTCACTGGTCGGTGGTCCTGGGTCACTGGTTGGTGGTCCTGGGTCACCGGTTAGTGGTCCTGGGTCACTGGTTAGTGGTCCTTGTTCACCGGTTAGTGGGCCTGGTTCACCGGTCAGTGGTCCTGGTTCTACACTGGGGTGTTAGTACCTTTCCTGTTCGTCAGGCAGAAGTTCTCCAGTCCGTCTCCTCCCAACAGGACCAACCTTCCCAAGGAGGTGATGATGTTCCCAGACTTCCCATTCGAGTCCCAGCTGAGCAGCTTCCTGTCCCACCGGGAGATCCAGAGGTACCTGGAGAAGTACTGCAACAAGTACAACGTCCTGCCTCACATCCGGGTGAGTTACCTTGTTAGCATACTACATCTAAGAGGTACATCTTGTACTTGTTACTGTACTACTTCTAAGAGGTACATAGTGTACTTGTTAATGTACTATATCTCAGAGACTGTACTACATTAATGTTGTTCAAGGACATAACTGGTCCAACAACTACTTGTGATCTGTCAGAACATGTGAGCAGGAGTTGTTTGGGGCATATCTGCTCACATACCTTCATGTAGCATGGGGCACGCTATGTTACAACTGTGTTTTTCTTGGAGGCTAAACGTAGCGTACTTTTCTCCGTGTTTGGTGTCAAAACAGCGACGTGAGTGAGCGAATGTTTTCCTTCATCACCGACACTTCCTCATAACAGAAGACTCACCGGTTTCTCTCCTTGAAGCACAGACATGTACGTTCCCATCTTCTTTAAAAGTTCTTCCCTCTGCATCAATCTTGCTCTTCTTGGACATTTTGGCATTATTTGTCGATCTCTTTAAATGTAGTCACTTGTCTTTCGTTAAACGGCGACATGGAAACACTGCTTTCTCGTGGTAGGATGCCGTTCATTGAGAGACCGCGAGTGTGATTACTGGCAAGAGTGTGGCGTCAGCCAGGTGCAGGAGAGCGGCGAGTCAGCGGCACCTCACTGACCACTGCCCCCTAGTGGTGGCTCCTCACTGACCACTGCCCCCTAGTGGTGGCTCCTCACTGACTACTGCCCCCTAGTGGTGGCTCCTCTCTGACCACTGCCCCCTAGTGGTGGCTCCTCTCTGACCACTGCCCCCTAGTGGTGGCACCTCACTGACTACTGCCCCCTAGTGGTGGCTCCTCTCTGACCACTGCCCCCTAGTGGTGGCTCCTCACTGACTACTGCCCCCTAGTGGTGGCACCTCACTGACTACTGCCCCCTAGTGGTGGCTCCTCTCTGACCACTGCCCTCTAGTGGTGGCATCTCCATATTACATCTCAGAGGTACGTAGTGTACTTGTTAATGTACTACATCTCAGAGATACATAGTGTACTTGTTAATGTACTACATCTCAGAGGTACATAGTGTACTTGTTAATGTACTATATCTCAGAGGTACATAGTGTACTTGTTAATGTACTACATCTCAGAGGTACGTAGTGTACTTGTTAATGTACTATATCTCAGAGGTACATAGTGTACTTGTTAATGTACTACATCTCAGAGGTACATAGTATACTTGTTAATGTACTACATCTCAGAGGTACATAGTGTACTTGTTAATGTACTACATCTCAGAGGTACATAGTGTACTTGTTAATGTACTACATCTCAGAGGTACATAGTGTACTTGTTAATGTACTACATCTCAGAGGTACATAGTGTACTTGTTAATGTACTACATCTCAGAGGTACATAGTGTACTTGTTAATGTACTACATCTCAGAGGTACATAGTGTACTTGTTTTTCTGTTGTCAGTTCAACACAATGGTGGAAAAAGTGAAGCCCGTTGTCACAGAGAAGGAGGAAGAGGAGCGGACGACGTGGGAAGTGACGTCATCGGATCCTTCAGGTGGCCAAAGAACCGAAACCTTCGACTCGGTCTTTGTCTGTTCCGGGTGAGAAATGTGCATTTCAAGATCTGTTTATAAAATATAAATACATATTATCTGGGTTGTTACTTCCTGGTGTCACAACGCTGATGATGAAACGTTGTCTTGAAGGCACTACTCCGACCCGCACATCCCTCACATCCCGGGGATGGACCGCTTCAAAGGTACTTTCATGACTGTTAGTGGTGGAACAGTCAGTTATTGATCCTGATCAGTTCTGACCCTCCCAGTCTATCGTTCACCAGAGTAAATAAAGGTTCTCCTCCAGTGTCCAGTAGATCATGTGACCAGGACATCACGGATGTGTCTCTAGTCTCTGATCATGTGACTTCTTAAACAACCAATCAGTGTTCAGACCAACAGCAGGAGAGCTAGTAACGCTAACAGAGAACCAGCAGAGGTGCACTACAGGTACAGGATGATGCGTTCAGGCTCTGCTCAGTGAAATTGAGTACTGGCTGAAGTAAATGATAACGTTCTCATGATGCATTCAGGCTCTGCTCAGTAAAAATGAGTACTGGCTGAAGTAAATGATAACGTTCTCATGATGCGTTCAGGCTCTGCTCAGTGAAAATGAGCACTGGCTGAAGTAAATGATAACGTTCTCATGGTGCGTTCAGGCTCTGCTCAGTGAAAATGAGCACTGGCTGAAGTAAATGATAACGTTCTCATGGTGCGTTCAGGCTCTGCTCAGTGAAAATGAGCACTGGCTGAAGTAAATGATAACGTTCTCATGATGCGTTCACATGTAATCTAGTAAAATGTAGTGTTGGTGATAAACTAGAATAAATCCAGATGTTCACATTTTAAATCCTCTTTAAAGTCCAGTTTCTACATGTTTATGAACAATGTATTGCTATGCTAACGGTTCCCTACTGCTCCCAGTCTTTGTGCTAAGCTAGGCTAACCCTGTCTCGTACATAGGGACGGTGCTCCACAGTCATGCGTACAGGTGTGCCGAGCCGTTCTCGGGTCAGTCGGTGGTGGTTCTGGGAGCCAAAGCTTCAGGGCTGGACATCTCTATTGAACTGGCCGGAGTCGGTGCTCAGGTAACACAGATGCATTGTGGGTATTAATAAACAAATAAGATCAACAACTGGACAGACTTTTTTTAAATAATGCTATATTTTCATCTGTAGTCGTTTTTTACGTAAACTAGTTGATGTAAACTAGTTGATGTAAACTAGTTGACGCAAACTAGTTGACGCATTCTAGTTGACGTAAACTAATTGGTGCATTCTAGTTGAAGCAAACTTGTTGACATAAACTAATTGACGGCTTCTAGTTGACGCAAACTAGTTGACGCAAACTAGTTGACGTAGACTAGTTGACGCAAACTAATTAACGCAAACTTGCCGACGTTAACTAGTTGACGCAAACTAGTTGACGCATTATAGTTGACGCATTATAGTTGAAGCATTATAGTTGAAGCAAACTAGTTGACGCAAACTAGTTGACGTAAACTAGTTGACGCAAACTAGTTGACGCAAACTAGTTGACGTAAATTAATTGACGGCTTCTAGTTGACGTAAACTAGTTGACATAAACTAATTGACGTAAACTTGCCAGCGTGAACTAGTTGACAAAAACTAGTTGACAAGAACTAATTGATGCAAGCTAGCCAACCTGAACTAGTTGACGCAAACTGGCCACCGTGAACTAGTTGACACAAACCAGTTGACACATTATAGTTGAAGCAAAGTAGTTGATGCATTATAGTTGACGTAAACTAATTGACGCATTCTAGTTGACGTAAACTAATTGACGTAAACTTGCCAGCGTGAACTAGTTGACAAAAACTAGTTGACGTAAACTAATTGCCGCCTTCTAGTTGAAGCAAACTAGTTGAGTCAAACTAGCCAGCGTGAACTAGTTGACGCAAACTAGTTGACGTAAACTAATTGACGTAAACTTGCCAGCGTAAACTAGTTGACAAAAACTGCTTGACAACAACTAATTGATCCAAGCTAGCCAACCTGAACTAATTGACGCAAACTAGCCAACCTGAACTAATTGATGCATACTAGTTGACGCAAACTTGCCGGTGTGAACTAGTTGACGCATTATGGTTGACGTAAACTAATTGACGCATTCTAGTTGAAGCAAACTAGTTGACTCAAACTTGCCGGCGTGAACTAGTTGACGCAAACTAGTTGACGCAAACTAGTTGACACATTATAGTTGACGCAAACTAGTTGACGCATTATAGTTGACATAAACTAATTGACGCATTCTAGTTGACTCAAACTAGCCAGCGTGAACTAGTTGACGCAAACTAGTTGACGCAAACTAGTTGACGCAAACTAGTTGACGCAAACTAGGTGACGTAAACTAATGGACGTAAACTAATTGACGTAAACTTGCCAGCGTGAACTAGTTGACAAAAGCTAGTTGACGAGAACTAATTGATGCAAGGTAGCCGACCTGAACTAATTGGCGCGTACTAGTTGACGCAAACTAGCCGGCGTGAACTGGTTGACACAAACCAGTTGGCGTAAACTAATTGATGCAAACTAGTTGACGCAACCTAGTTGACGCAAACTAGTTGACGCAAACTAGCCGGCTTGAACTAATTGATGCATACTAGTTGACGCAAACTAGTTGAATAAACTTGCCGGCGTGAACTAGTTGACGCAAACTAGTTGACACAAACTAGTTGACGCAAACTAGTTGACTCAAACTAGTTAACTCAAACTAGCCGGCGTGAACTGACCCCTCCCCCTCTCTGCAGGTGACTCTGAGTCACGGCCAGTCCCCCCTCACCTGTGCTCTACCTGTTGGGGTTCATCAGTCCAGCCCCGTGGTGTCGGTGGAGGAGGACGGCAGCCTTCGCCTCCAGGTCCTAAAGTCCAGCAGATTAAAGCTGTTTGAATCATGTGAAATGATTCAAACACCGACTAAACCATCTGGTTCTGATTTAGGTTTTGAGTAATTACATGTATACAATCAAGTAGTAATACCTCACAGTAAAGTACCAGAGACTTTCAGTTAAAACAACCAGATATCTGTCAGGTGTCTTCGTAATATTTCAGTACCTTCTTTTTAAAGTCTGAATACTCAAAACCTAAATCAGTCTGAGCAGCCGTTCTGGTTCCAGTTCTGGTTCTGCTTCCGGTTTGAGAGGTCCAGTGAGGTTCTGTGTGTTGCAGGACGGGTCCACGGTCGCCGCTGAGGTGCTGATGTTCTGCACCGGCTACAGGTACCGGTTCCCCTTCCTGGACGGGCCTCAGCTGGGCCTGCAGATGGAGGACCACCTGGTGGCGCCGCTGTACCGCCTCCTGATGCCGCCGGCCTTCCCCTCGCTCTTCTTCATCGGCATGTGCAAACTCATCTGCCCCTTCCCCAACTTCCACTGCCAGGTGGGTCAGCGTCTACTGCAGGAGCCCAAATTACACGGTTTAATATATATATATATATATATATATATATATATATATATATATATATATATATATATATATGACAATATCCAGGTGACAAGGAGCCCGAAGTATAACCGGCCCCAGGTGCAGTTCTAAAGTACTGATACCACAGAATAATCTTTATAATAATGTAACCGGCCCCAGGTGCACTTCTAAAGTACTAATATACCACATCCTAATCTTTATAATAATGAAACCGGCCCCAGGTGCACTTCTAAAGTACTAATACCACATCCTAATCTTTATAATAATGAAACCGGCCCCAGGTGCAGTTCTAAAGTACTAATACCACATCCTAATCTTTGTAATAATGTAACCGGCCCCAGGTGCAGTTCTAAAGTACTAATACCACATCCTAATCTTTGTAATAATGTAACCGGCCCCAGGTGCAGTTCTAAAGTACTAATACCACATCCTAATCTTTGTAATAATGTAACCGGCCCCAGGTGCAGTTCTCTCTGGCCGTGCTGGACGGCTCCGTCTCGCTGCCGCCTCAGGCCCAGCGGGAGGACGAGGCCTGGCGGGCGCTGCAGGAGAAGGAGGAGCGAGGCGTACAGCGGCGCCACCTGCTGGCGATGCAGGAGGAGCAGTGGGAGTACTGCGGGGTGCTGGCGGGCGCCGCTGGCTTCCCGCCGCTTGCGCCCGCCGTGCGCAGCCTGTACGAGGAGGTGTGGCGGCGGCGGAGAGAAGACTCCCAGAACTACCGGAGACGCAACTACCGGATGATCGGGGACGAGCGGTGGGAGCAGATCGATTGATCGATTGATCGGCCGAGAAGTCACATGAACAGTTTATAAAATATAGATATCAGCTTCATGCGAGAAATAAAGAAGTTTACAAAAGTTAAAGTCCTGCAGATGCTTCGTGTTTTCTGGTTGCAAAAAAACAAGATGGCGACAACCAAAACGCCGAACTGGAGGCTCATGGGTATTGTAGTATTAAAATCATGCAACGTGTGTGTGTGTGTGTGTGTGTGTGTGTGTGTGTGTGTGTGTGTGTGTGTGTGTGTGTGTGTGTGTGTTAATAATTGTGAGCGTTAACCATAAACGAGACACGGTCAGCTGACGTCAACAGACTTTAATTCAAATATTTTACCACAAAACGTCAAAATGCATAAAAAGAACAAAACAACTGACCTGAGCTCAACAACAACAACAACAACGTGAGGGAAATGCATTCAGACGGTAACATGTGTAACATGACATAAAGGAGGGAACACTAAATATGAATTATTACACGTTGATTTATGTGAGAGTTTGATGCTCGGGGTCAAAGGTCAGGAGAAGAAGTCCATAGTGTTTTAATGTGTTTTTCACAGCATCTCAGGTGAATAAGGAAAATAAAGAAAAAATTAATAACACAAAAATACACAACTTCCCTCTTTTATTCTGGAGAAAAGATTTGTCAATTAATTGATAGTTTAATATGCTGAAAAAAAGCTCTTGTTTTTAATATTTTATATTTATGATCTCCATGAAGATGAATTTGAAAGGCCTTGGTTACATAACCACGATGTTCAGAGTTCATGTCGTACCTTTCCACCATTTCTACTTCTGTCAATAAAGGAACAAATTCATTATATAATTTTTTTAAATCAAGCGAAGAGTTTATATTAAAAATAATTATTACATGGGATCTGAATTTAAGGGGACAAATGATTAAATTAAGACAATATTTGAGTTATTTAGTGATTTAAAAAAAAAGAACAAAACAATTAAATCTGGTCAGTATATAATGTTATATTTTCATCTGCAGTCGTTATTTGCATAAACTAGTTGACTCAAACTAATTGACTCAAGCTAGTTGATATAAACTAGCCGGTGTGAACTAATTGACTCAAACTAGTTGACACAAACACTTTCCAGCTCATTCTGGGGGATCCCGAGGCGTTCCAAGGCCAGCCGGGAGATATAATCCCTCCAGCGTGTCCTTGGTCTTCCCCGGGGTCTCCTACCAGTTGGACGTGCCTGGAAAACCTCTAATGGGAGGCGTCCAGGAGGCATCCTGACTAGATGAGCTGGAAAGTGTTGCGGGTGAGAGGAAAGCCTGGGTCGGCCTGCTGAACCTGCTGCCACCGCGACCTGACCCCGGATAAGCGGCTGATAATGGATGGATGGATGGATGGATAGTTGACACAAACTAGTTGACAAACTAATTGACTGAAACTAGTTGACTGAAACTAATTGACGCAAACTAATTGACACAAACCAGTTGACTCAAACTAGTTGGCGCCAACTAATTGACACAAACTAGTTGACGCAAACTAGTTGACGCAAACTAGTTAAGGCAAACTAATTGACTCAAGCTAGTTGATATAAACTAGCCGGTGTGAACTAATTGACGCAAACTAGTTGACGCAAACAAATCAAGCTAGTTAGAAAAAAACGATGAAATCTGGTCCGATTTTTAATAATTGCTTGTTGGTTTTGTTGTGCATTTACATCAATGTTAGTTTTGTTTTTGTTTTGAAAAATGCTTTAAATTTGAAAATAAAATCTAAATAAAGCAAAAAAACTTACTCACATAAATACAATAAACTAACATATTTAAATAACCTCTTCTTCTTCTGTGGTGGTTAATGGCACCAATCAGCTGTTCATATTTATTATACTAATATCGAGCAACTTCCTGTTTAGGTCTTCAATCAGCTTCCCTTCTAGAAGACGACCCTGGAGGACTTGGACTCGTTCTCCATGTGCACCACCCTGTTCATCTTGTCCGCCGCCTCCTGGTCGTCTTCTCCCGCTCCATCTTTCTTCAGGATCTTCAGCGGCCACCAGAGGGAGCCGCCCCGGCGGTCGTGGCGGACGCCGTGTCCCGCCGGCCAGCAGCAGCAAGGGGCGCCCTTGTCCCCCGTGAGGAAGTAGAGGAGGGCGTTGAGCCAGGCGTTGCAGGACGCCAGCGGCCGCGTGACCTTGTAGCAGATAGAGACGGTCTTCATGACGTTGCAGCTGCCGAGCTGCCCGCGCCGCAGCAGCAGGAACAGCGTCCGGGTCACGTGGAAGGGCAGGAAGCAGAGCGCGAACAGCAGCGTGATGGTCACAATGGTCTTGATGGATTTCCGCCGCCGCCGGATGTAGTGCGAGTACTGCGATCCGGAGATGGAGACCGAGGTCCTCTCCCGGTCCCTGAGGCCCTCCGGCGTCCCGTCTCCTGCCGTGCCGTCCTCCCCGCCGCCCTCGACCGAGCCGCGAGGGGAGCGCATGGTCTGGAATATGGTCCGGACCACCTGGGAGTAGCACCAGGCGATGATGACGAAGGGCACGAAGAAGCCCAGCAGGTGAAGGACGATGCCGTACGGAACGTAGACGGCGAACTCCTCGTCGATGGCGTCGTCCCAGCAGTTTGTGTATCCGCCGCCGCCGTCGTCCTCCGACTGAGACGCCGTACCGTTCCCGCCTTCCCTCGCTCCTCCGTCCCCGCCGCCGCCCCGCCGGACGTATCCCGTCTGGGCGAACCGGAAGATGGGGCAGGTGAGGATGAAGACCACCACCCACACCAGCGCACAGGTACCCTTCACCACCCGCTTGCTCTCCAGGGTGATGGTCCTCATCGGGTGGCAGATCCCCAGGTATCTGTGGACGCACAAGCCAGTGAGTTGAATCAAGTCTAAACCCTCGAGGATCTTTGGAGCTCTAACAATCCGTCAAGCGTCCAGAGAGAGGCAAAGCCCTGCCCCCTTAGGTTGCAGATCTGTTTGTTGTTTTTGGTTGTTTTGGGTAGTTTGGAGCCATACATAAGACCCAAAGAGTCTATTTATGGCTCCAAACTACCAAAAACAACAAATAGATCTGCAACTTAAGGGGGCGGGGCTTTGCCTCTCTCACTGGGTGCTTGACGGACGTAGTTGTTGGTAGTTTGGAGCCATAAACAAGACCCAAAGAGTCTAGGTATGGCTCCAAACTACTAAAAACTACCACAAACAACAAACAGATCTGCAACCTAAGGGGCGGGGCTTTGCCTCTCTCTGGACGCTTGACGGATTGTTAGAGCTCCAAAGATTGAAGCTCGATGTCGAGCTGCGTTATTTGAGGTTATCTTGTGGTATCGGCTTAGAGCACCTGTCCTACCGACCTGTGCACGGAGATGCAGGTGAGGAAGAAGATGGAGCAGTAGAGGTTGAAGTAGAAGAGGAAGCGGACGAGGCGGCACATGAAGTCGCCGAACACCCAGCGGTCCCTCAGCACGTAGCTGGCCACCAGGAAGGGCAGCGACAGGCCGTACATGAGGTCGGTGGTGGCCAGGTTCATCATGTAGATCAGAGAGGTGTTCCAGCGCCGCCCGCCGCCACCGCAGCAGCCGCTGTGGTGGCGGCAGGAGCGCAGCAGCACCACCGAGTTGAGCGTGAGGCTGAAGACGAAGGTCAGCGAGTAGCAGACGGGCAGGAAGACGTACTTGTAGGACTCGTCGATGCTGCAGGACGCTGGAGGGAGGGGCGAGGCAGGAAAGCCGCCGGAGCCGTTGGGGTGGTTGCTCGCCACCACCAAGCCGCCGTCTGGAGTGAAGGTTTGGCTCAATCCCATGATGGACCCGTGGAGGCTATTTGTGTCGGGGCTGGAAGGGTTCAGGTTCCTCTGGCGTCATCTCAGCTCCTTCGCCGACTCACCGAGGCGTCCTTCGTTTGTCCTTCGTTTTTCCTTCGTTCGTCCTTCGTTCTTTGTTCGTTCTTTGTTCGTCCTTCGTCCTTGGTTTGTCCTTGGTTTGTCCTTCGTTCGTCCTTTGTTCTTCCTTCGTTCGTCCTTCGTTCGACCTTCCTTCGACCTTCCCTCGACCTTCCTTCTGATCGATCCGGCTCCCCTCACTCCGTCCTCGCCGGCCTCTGATCCAGGTCTCCGGTGTGCATGAAGAGTTTCTGTGACGAAGAGGGCGGGAAGAAAAACACAGCGTCATTAGTTTGGAGAACCTCGTTCACAATGTACCGCCGGCGTTTTTGCTGATGAAGACTAAGTTTCGCTCAATTAGCCGCTCAATCATTAACGAAGCCTTCCGGAAGCCTCTTTGTCCAGTCGCCTCCCAGCTGTGGAGCGACGCGGTTAAAGTCCAGGAGGTGAAGAATGAATGAGTGAATTGTTCATTTATCTCTTCTTTCATGAGTGTTTTACATCAAATCTCTTCTGTAAAACAGATGTTTGATCTTCCATTTGCTTTTTGGGGCGTTTGCAAAACGTCCTCCAATCCAATGAGACTTTGGGCGACTCGCTCCGTTCCCATTCAACTAAACTGCGTTCCCAATTAGGAAAACATTTCCTCCAGGATTACAGTCACAGTCACACTTTAGAAACACTTCAGAAACACTTGGAAACAGTTTCAAATAGTTGTAAAAATATTTTAAACTGTTTTTAAACAATTTTTGAACAGTTTGAAACAGTTTGAAACAGTTTGAAACAGTTTGAAACACGTGATAAACGTGGTAAACGTGTTAAACGTGTTAAACGTGGTAAACGTGTTAAACGTGTTAAACGTGGTAAACGTGTTAAATGTGGTATACGTGGTAAACGTGTTAAACTTGATAAACATGGTAAACATGGTATTGTGGTAAACGTGGTAAACATATTAAACATGGTAAACTTAGTAATGTGTTAAACATGGTAATGTAGTAAACGTGGTAAACATGTTAAACATGGTAATGTGTTAAACATGGTAATGTAGTAAACATGTTAAACATGGTAAACATGGTAATGTGTTAAACATGGTAATGTGGTAAACATGGTAATGTAGTAAACGTGGTAAACATGTTAAACATGGTAAACATGGTAATGTGTTAAACATGGTAATGTGGTAAACATGGTAATGTGTTAAACATGGTAATGTGGTAAACATGGTAATGTAGTAAACGTGGTAATGTAGTAAACGTGGTAAACATGTTAAACATGGTAAACTTGGTAATGTGTTAAACATGGTAATGTGGTAAACGTGGTAAACATGTTAAACATGGTAAAGAAGGTAATGTGTTAAACATGGTAATGTGGTAAACATGTTAAACTTGGTAATGTGGTAAACATGTTAAACATGTTAAACTTGGTAATGTGTTAAACATGGTAAACATGTTAAACTTGGTAATGTGGTAAACGTGGTAAACATGTTAAACATGGTAATGTGGTAAACATGTTAAACATGTTAAACTTGGTAATGTGGTAAACATGTTAAACATGTTAAACATGGTAATGTGGTAAACATGGTAATGTAGTAAACGTGGTAAACATGTTAAACATGGTAAACATGGTAATGTGTTAAACATGGTAATGTGGTAAACATGGTAATGTGTTAAACATGGTAATGTGTTAAACATGGTAATGTAGTAAACGTGGTAATGTAGTAAACGTGGTAAACATGTTAAACATGGTAAACTTGGTAATGTGTTAAACATGGTAATGTGGTAAACGTGGTAAACATGTTAAACATGGTAAAGAAGGTAATGTGTTAAACATGGTAATGTGGTAAACATGTTAAACATGGTAATGTGGTAAACATGTTAAACATGTTAAACATGGTAATGTGGTAAACATGTTAAACATGTTAAACATGGTAATGTGGTAAACATGTTAAACTTGGTAATGTGGTAAACATGTTAAACATGTTAAACTTGGTAATGTGTTAAACATGGTAAACATGTTAAACTTGGTAATGTGGTAAACGTGGTAAACATGTTAAACATGGTAATGTGGTAAACATGTTAAACATGTTAAACTTGGTAATGTGATATGATGATATCCAATGATATGAAACCAGTCAAATGATATGAACTCAACATTTGAATCGGACCAGTTGAACCAGTGTGAAGCTTTAGAGCTGTTAACTGGAACCAGTACCTCCAGACCAGACCTACCTTCATCCGTCCTCCTCGCCTCCTTACTGTGTCCTCCTCGTCTTCTCCTCGTCTCCTTTTCGTCTTTTTCTCGTCGCCTTATCGTCCCCCTATTGTCCCCCTATTGTCTCCTCCTTGTCTCCTTACTGTCTCCTTACTGTCTCCTTATCGTCCCCTTATCGTCTCCTTATTGCCTCCTTCTCGCGTCCTTCTCGCCTCATTCTCGTTTCCTTCTTGTCTTTTTCTTGTCTCCTTATTGCCTCCTACTCATGTCCTTCTCGCGTCCTTATTGTCTCATTCTCGCCTCCTTCTCGTTTCCTTCTTGTCTCTTTCTTGTCTCCTTAGCGTCTCCGTATTGTCCCCTTATCGTCTCTTTCTTGTCTCCTTAGCGTCTCCGTATTGTCTCCTTCTCGTCTCCTTCTCGTCTCTTTCTTGTCTCCTTATCGTCTCCTTCTCGTCTCCTTCTCGTCTCCTCCGTCTCGTCCGGTGTCCTCGATGTCTCGGGGCATGAAGGGTCTCTCTGGGTTTTTCTCCTCTGACCTTCAGCTCCTCTGTAAATAATTGATCAGCGTTCATTCAGTCAGAACTGCAGGAATGAAACTCAATACAGGGACTGCAGAGGACGAAGAGGAGGAGGAGGAGGAGGAGGAGGAGGAGGAGGAGGAGGAGGAGGAGGAAGAGGAGGAGGAAGAGGAGGAGAAGGGAAGAAGAGGAGGTTTAATTAAACTTGAGATTTCACATCTGCTAAATATTCATTGACTCAATAATTTAAAAGTTTGCTTTAATGTTGAAAGTGTTTGTGGAGCCGATTAGCTCAATGCTAACGCTGCTGCTAATGATGCTAACGCTGCTGCTAATGATGCTAAGGCTGCTGCTAATGGGTTACATTGTGAAGAATTGTGCTCATTTAAATCCAAAAAGAGAGAAATCATAACAATGTTCTTCCATATTCTGACACGTGGAGATCTTTTTAATGAATGATCTAATAATTGAGACTAAAAGTCATGAATGTCTCACCGGGCTCCTCCAGAGAGCCACCGTCTCTTCTTCTGGGGCTTTAATTAGAGTGAGCACCTTCCTCCTCCTCCTCCTCCTCCTCACTGGGTGCATTAGTGTGTTTGAACACGTCGAGAGGCGACCGGACCAAACAACACAATCGCAGGTCAAACAGGCAGCGGAGGAATGAATAAATACTCTGAAGCATTCTGACATTAAGCTCAGAGACGGAGACAAAACATCACCTTTTAAATAAATCAAACTAAAGCACACAACTTTATTTATTGTGTGAATTGTGATTTCTGCAAACTTTGGATGCCAAAATAAAAGCAATAACATCATGACTGCTGCTCACAGGATCAGACATATTGATTATTATATAAATATATATAAAAGGTTCTAAAGACAACATCCTAATCTGACGGCCAAAGTAAAAGGAATTTTACTTTGCATATTTTATATATATATATATATATATATATATATATATATATATATATATATATATATATATGTTACGTACACAAGTAGAGAAATCATAGGTTTAAATGTAATTATTAATTATTATATGTATATAAAATATATATTAAAAAAAGATATTAATTAAAAATATATATATTTAAAAAAAATCATATATAAAAAATGTATATATACAAAATGCATAGAAATATATGTGTATATATATTTTGCTTCATTTATCTTGTTTTGTTTTGAAAAGTGCAACACAATAATATATTTAAAAAGAAAGTTGAACACAATAAAGGAAACAATACATACATTTAGTTAAATACCATCAAAATATATTTCATAATCAATGTTTTACATTTACAAATACATTTGTAATACATTTTATTTACATTTGGAAGCATTACTAAATACATGAAATATAAAAAACTAATGTTTTCTTCCTATTTATTGAATTCTTCATCACTTTTGTTACTTAAACACTTAAATGTGAATAAAAACGTTTCCTTCTATGTAACATTCATCTCTTTATGGATTAAAAATGTCTTTTAAATTATGTAAATATCATTTGTGTGTAAATTATAAAATGTCACATCCTTAAAAAAAAAGTTGATAATTATATGGCGACATAAACAATAAAATAATACAAAATCAGACCAATATTTCATAACACAAATACTGGGTGATATTCAGTGGATTATTCCCTTCTGTTTATGAGTAAACAATAACGTGATCTGTACCTGAAGAGTTAAACATTAATTTAATACTTATATTATAAAATAATCTCACACGTTCAAACGAATATCAAACATAGTCATCATAATACCAAATATCAAAAGAAAAATAACATAAAATATGAATTAAGCTGAACTGTTAATGTTCCCTTCTTTTTAATAACAAGCAAAACACAATAGAACTTAAATACGATAAATTAGTTTCCCTCATTTGCATAAATCTGGATTTAAGAAACCAAATACAAATTATTTTGTCTCAATAAAAACAATCTTTCAGAATACAAGCTCTGTTTCCGACATAAATGATTTTTTATCCTTTTCTTTTTGTACACGAAGCTAACAGTGCTAACGGAGCTAACGGTGGTAACAGAACTAACGGTGCTAACGGAGCTAATGAAGCTAACAGTGGTAACGGAGCTAACGGTGGTAACGGAGCTAACGGTGGTAACGGAGCTAACGGTGGTAACGAAGCTAACGGTTTTAACAGAGTTAATGTGCTAACGGAGCTAGCGGTGGTAACAGAGCTAACGGTGCAAACAGAGTTAACGTGCTAAGAGAGTTAACGGTGGTAACAGAATTAACGGTGCTAACGGAGTTAACGTGCTAACGAAGTTGACGGTGGTAACAGAGTTAACGTGCTAACGGAGTTGACGGTGGTAACAGAGTTAACGTGCTAACGGAGTTGACGGTGGCAACAAAGTTAACGGTGCTAACGAAGCTAACGGTGGTAACAGAGTTAACGGTGCTAATGGAGCTAACGGAGTTAACGCCGATAACGGAGCTAATAGTGCTAACAGAGTTAACGGTGGTAACAGAGTTAACGGTGGTAACGGAGCTAACGGTGGGAACAGAGTTAACGGTGCTAACAGAGCTAACAAAGCTATTGGTGAGACCCATAATTTCGACATCGCAGGAGCAGGACTAGACTGAGGTTTATAGAGGACCAGGACTAAGAAAACAACCTGATCTCATTAAATATTTACGACTAAATAAGCAAACAGCTGGGTCCCCTCTGTCGTTTATTAGTGATGAACTTTGACCCTGTGAGCGTGTTCATCAGATCTGATTGACAGCTTGATTTCTGAGTCAGAATCACAACCTCGTTCATCGTGAGAAGCTGATTTAATATTTCAACTTTTAAAGTATAGTTGTTGGCTGATTGTTGTTGTGAGTGCGTTGACGAGACGTCACCCCGACACCTCCTCTTCCATTTGGGTTCTCCGGGTCGAGGTCTCGGAGGGACCCTGCTCAGAGACCCCTCTTCAGGAAGGGGTCATGTGACCCCGCGGCTCACGGGGAGGTTATTAGTTCAATCCTCTTAGATCAACCTCACACACCCACTTCCTGTGGAGCCCAGAGCACCGGTGTGGACGGGGTCCTGTGGTCTGGGTCCTAGTTGCTAGGTCCGGTCCTGTGGTCTGGGTCCTGGTTGCTAGGTCCGGTCCTGTGGTCTGGGTCCTAGTTGCTAGGTCCGGTCCTGTGGTCTGGGTCCTAGTTGCTAGGTCCGGTCCTGTGGTCTGGGTCCTGGTTGCTAGGTCCGGTCCTGTGGTCTGGGTCCTGGTTGCTAGGTCCGGTCCTGTGGTCTGGGTCCTAGTTGCTAGGTCCGGTCCTGTGGTCTGGGTCCTAGTTGCTAGGTCCGGTCCTGTGGTCTGGGTCCTGGTTGCTAGGTCCGGTCCTGTGGTCTGGGTCCTAGTTGCTAGGTCCGGTCCTGTGGTCTGGGTCCTGGTTGCTAGGTCCGGTCCTGTGGTCTGGGTCCTAGTTGCTAGGTCCGGTCCTGTGGTCTGGGTCCTAGTTGCTAGGTCCGGTCCTGTGGTCTGGGTCCTGGTTGCTAGGTCCGGTCCTGTGGTCTGGGTCCTGGTTGCTAGGTCAGGTCCTGGAGGTCCAGCAGCATGGCGTCCTGCTTGGTCCTCAGCTGGTCTCGAACCAGCAGCTGGGCCACGAGCTGAGAGCTCAGAGCTGGAAGAAGAGAGTCAACGATTCACTCCTGTGTGTGCGTGTGCGTGTGTGTGTGCGTGTGTGTGTGTGTGTACCGTGTACTTCCTGTTGGAGTGATGCTCCCAAGCTGCTGAGCTGCTGTGCTGGACGCTCCTGCAGCTCCCAACGCTCCAGATGTTTCCGCTCGGCAACATAGCCGCTGCTGGCCAGCCGCTGTAACACACACACACACACACACACACACACACACACACACACACACACAACAGCTCTAAGTCTCTACATTCCTGCGACACTTCTGTTTCTTTGTAATAAACATGTCTCCATGTCTCTACCTCCGTCTCCTTCTGCTGCGCCAGCAGGTCGTCTCTCAGCGCCCTCAGAGCGATGACCACTTCCTGCTTCAGCCCGGCGGCGCCGTGGCGACCGGTACGACCCGCCTGTGAGGAGACGGGAGGTCAGGGGGTCATGACTGTGAATGAGGGGTTGCCTCCACACAGCTCTCAACATGGTGACGTTTCAGCTGGCAGCTAACGAAGCTAACGGTGCTAACGAATTTAACAGTGCTAACAGAGATAACGGATCGGTGGTAATGGTAAGACCCATAATTTCGACATCGCAGGAACAGGAGTCAGGACTAGACTGAGGTCTATAGAGGACCAGGACTAGACTGAGGTCTATAGAGGACCAGGACTAGACTGAGGTCTATAGAGGACCAGGACTAGACTGAGGTCTATAGAGAACCAGGACTAGACTGAGGGCTATAGAGGACCAGGACTAGACTGAGGGCTATAGAGAACCAGGACTAGACTGAGGGCTATAGAGGACCAGGACTAGACTGAGGTCTATAGAGGACCAGGACTAGACTGAGGTCTATACAAGACCAGGACTAGACTGAGGTCTATAGAGGACCAGGACTAGACTGAGGTCTAGAGAGGACCAGGACTACACTGAGGTCTAGAGAGGACCAGGACTACACTGAGGTCTAGAGAGGACCAGGACTACACTGAGGTCTATTCAGGACCAGGACTACACTGAGGTCTATAGAGGACCAGGACTACACTGAGGTCTATACAGGACCAGGACTAGACTGAGGTCTATAGAGGACCAGGACTACACTGAGGTCTAGAGAGGACCAGGACTACACTGAGGTCTATACAGGACCAGGACTAGACTGAGGTCTATAGAGGACCAGGACTACACTGAGGTCTATACAGGACCAGGACTACACTGAGGTCTAGAGAGGACCAGGACTACACTGAGGTCTAGAGAGGACCAGGACTACACTGAGGTCTAGAGAGGACCAGGACTACACTGAGGTCTATACAGGACCAGGACTAGACTGAGGTCTATACAGGACCAGGACTACACTGAGGTCTAGAGAGGACCAGGACTACACTGAGGTCTAGAGAGGACCAGGACTACACTGAGGTCTATACAGGACCAGGACTAGACTGAGGTCTATACAGGACCAGGACTACACTGAGGTCTATACAGGACCAGGACTACACTGAGGTCTAGAGAGGACCAGGACTACACTGAGGTCTAGAGAGGACCAGGACTAGACTGAGTCTATAGAGGACCAGGACTAGACTGAGGTCCATAGAGGACCAGGACTACACTGAGGTCTATACAGGACCAGGACTACACTGAGGTCTATACAGGACCAGGACTACACTGAGGTCTATACAGGACCAGGACTACACTGAGGTCTATAGAGGACCAGGACTAGACTGAGGTCCATAGAGGACCAGGACTACACTGAGGTCTATACAGGACCAGGACTACACTGAGGTCTATAGAGGACCAGGACTAGACTGAGGTCTAGAGAGGACCAGGACTAGACTGAGGTCTATAGAGGACCAGGACTAGACTGAGGTCTATACAGGACCAGGACTACACTGAGGTCTATACAGGACCAGGACTACACTGAGGTCTATAGAGGACCAGGACTACACTGAGGTCTAGAGAGGACCAGGACTACACTGAGGTCTATAGAGGACCAGGACTACACTGAGGTCTATAGAGGACCAGGACTACACTGAGGTCTAGAGAGGACCAGGACTAGACTAAGGTCTATAGAGGACCAGGACTACACTGAAGTATATAGAGGACCAGGACTACACTGAGGTCTATAGAGGACCAGGACTAGACTGAGGTCTATACAGTACCAGGACTAGACTGAGGTCTATACAGGACCAGGACTACACTGAGGTCTAGAGAGGACCAGGACTAGACTGAGGTCTAGAGAGGACCAGGACTACACTGAGGTCTATAGAGGACCAGGACTAGACTGAGGTCTATACAGGACCAGGACTACACTGAGGTCTATACAGGACCAGGACTACACTGAGGTCTATACAGGACCAGGACTACACTGAGGTCTAGAGAGGACCAGGACTACACTGAGGTCTAGAGAGGACCAGGACTAGACTGAGGTCTAGAGAGGACCAGGACTACACTGAGGTCTATACAGGACCAGGACTAGACTGAGGTCTATACAGGACCAGGACTACACTGAGGTCTATACAGGACCAGGACTACACTGAGGTCTAGAGAGGACCAGGACTACACTGAGGTCTAGAGAGGACCAGGACTAGACTGAGTCTATAGAGGACCAGGACTAGACTGAGGTCCATAGAGGACCAGGACTACACTGAGGTCTATACAGGACCAGGACTACACTGAGGTCTATAGAGGACCAGGACTAGACTGAGGTCCATAGAGGACCAGGACTACACTGAGGTCTATACAGGACCAGGACTACACTGAGGTCTATAGAGGACCAGGACTAGACTGAGGTCTAGAGAGGACCAGGACTAGACTGAGGTCTATAGAGGACCAGGACTAGACTGAGGTCTATACAGGACCAGGACTACACTGAGGTCTATACAGGACCAGGACTACACTGAGGTCTATAGAGGACCAGGACTACACTGAGGTCTAGAGAGGACCAGGACTACACTGAGGTCTATAGAGGACCAGGACTACACTGAGGTCTATAGAGGACCAGGACTACACTGAGGTCTAGAGAGGACCAGGACTAGACTAAGGTCTATAGAGGACCAGGACTAGACTGAAGTATATAGAGGACCAGGACTACACTGAGGTCTATAGAGGACCAGGACTACACTGAGGTCTATACAGTACCAGGACTAGACTGAGGTCTATACAGGACCAGGACTACACTGAGGTCTAGAGAGGACCAGGACTAGACTGAGGTCTAGAGAGGACCAGGACTACACTGAGGTCTATAGAGGATCAGGACTAGACTGAGGTCTATACAGGACCAGGACTAGACTGAGGTCTATACAGGACCAGGACTACACTGAGGTCTATACAGGACCAGGACTACACTGAGGTCTATACAGGACCAGGACTACACTGAGGTCTAGAGAGGACCAGGACTACACTGAGGTCTAGAGAGGACCAGGACTAGACTGAGGTCTATACAGGACCAGGACTACACTGAGGTCTAGAGAGGACCAGGACTATACTGAGGTCTATAGAGGACCAGGACTACACTGAGGTCTAGAGAGGACCAGGACTACACTGAGGTCTATAGAGGACCAGGACTACACTGAGGTCTATACAGGACCAGGACTAGACTGAGGTCTAGAGAGGACCAGGACTAGACTGAGGTCTATACAGGACCAGGACTACACTGAGGTCTAGAGAGGACCAGGACTAGACTGAGGTCTATACAGGACCAGGACTACACTGAGGTCTAGAGAGGACCAGGACTAATCGGACGGTACTTTTGTCCCGTTTCATCATCATTGAACCAGCTGCTGTTGTTGTTGTTGTTGTTGTTATTATTGTTGTTGCTGTTGAACCAGCTGGTTCCTGACTGTCAGCAGTAATGAGATCAACAGACAGAAAGAGACCTTCTTGTTGCTTCCTTCCTCCTCGTCTTCACTGTCGCTGTTGTTGATGAAGCACAGCTGCAGGTTCCTGTGGTTCTGAAATCTGTAAAAAGATAATAAACATAATAAACAAGACCAGACAATATGGTTGGTGGCTCTTTCTAGGGCTGATTATAAACTATGGTTATAAACAATGGTTATAAACTATGGTTATAAACAATGATTATAAACTATGGTTATAAACTATGATCATAAATTATGGTTATAAACTATGATTATAAACAATGGTTATAAACTATGACTTTAATCGATGGTTATAAACTATGATCATAAACTATGGTTAGAAACTATGATCATAAACTATGATTATAAACTATGGTTATACACTATAATTAGAAACAATGGTTATAAACTATGATCATGAACTATGGTTATAAACTATGATTATAAACTATGGTTATAAAATATGAGCATAAACTATGACTTTAATCGATGGTTATAAACTATGGATATAAACTATGATTATAAACTATGACTTTAATCGATGGTTATAAACTATGATTATAAACTATGGTTATAAACTATGATCATAAACTATTATTATAAACTATGGTTATAAACTATGATTAGAAACAATGGTTATGAACTATGATCATAAACTATGATTATAAACTATGGTTATAAACTATGATCATAAACTATGATTATAAACTATGGTTATAAACTATGATTAGAAACTATGATTAGAAACTATGGTTATAAACTATGATTAGAAACAATGGTTATGAACTATGATCATAAACTATGGTTATAAACGATGGTTATAAACTACGATCATAAACTATGATTATAAACTATGGTTATAAACTATGATTAGAAACTATTATTAGAAACTATGGTTATAAACTATGATTAGAAACAATGGTTATGAACTATGATCATAAACTATGGTTATAAACTATGATTATGAACTATGATCATAAACTATGGTTATAAACTATGATCATAAACTATGGTTATAAACTATGACTATAAACTATGGTTATGAACTATGATCATAAACCATGGTTATAAACTATCGTTATAAACTATGATCATTAACTATGATTATAAACTATGGTTATAAACTATAATTAGAAACAATGGTTATAAACGATGATCATAAACTATGGTTATAAACTATAATTATAAACGATATTTATGAACTATGTTTTAAACTGTTGTCAATAACTATTAGATATGAATTATTCTGGCCATTTAAAATGAAAGCATGAATCAGGAGCTAAACTAAAACGTTAACTGTTGTTCAACAATATCTCTAATAAATAAGAGTTTTACCGTGAAGTGACGACGGTGACTCTGCACCTCCTGCTGTCGTCCTCCTCTTCCTCCTCTTCCTCCCAGACGTCTCTCCACACGCCCTCCGTCTCCTTCTGCAGGGAGACAGTTGTCACAATATTATTAATATTATTATTATGAAACTGGTTTTATTACAAACGTCTCTGCGACGTCTGGCTGTTGAATCAGTTTTAGACAGAGATCACAACAAAGAGCTCAGAGATCTCCAGAGATTTGACACGGGTGAAGCTCGAAGATCCTACATTTCCCACAATGCAACGCTGAAGCATCAAACAGACTTGTTTTTCCTGCAATAATTGTTTGTTTTCAGCAGCAATGAGTTGAAAACAACATGTACGTATCGTCACCTTTGAGCTGGAAATTTGAGATCAAATAATAATATTAAATAATTTTATAAAATGAGTAAACGGAGCTGCCAGTCGGAGCTCATTGTAAACACACTGAGCATCATGGGCAATGTAGTCTTTGGGGAAACGTTACTGCCTGCTTGTCTTCGCGACTGACCTTTGACCTTTCCCTCCTCTCCTGCTCCTGTTTCTCCAACTCTGCTATCCGCAGGCCCAGGTCCTCCCAGTGCATGATGGGAAAACCCTGGCAGTCAGAGGACGCCGCCGCCGCTCCTTCCATGTGATGGTGATGATGAAGCTCTTCCTCCTCCTCTTCCTCCTCCTCATCCTCCTTCTCTGCCGTCTCTTTATCCCCCTCCATCCTCCTCAAAGAAAGAACAGAAAAGAAGTTTAGATGATTAGTCTCTTCTGAATCCACTTTTCTGTGTGACTTTTTAATCTGAAATCCTTCATTAAAAGTGTTGAAATACATTTTTCTATGAAGTGTCTCAGTTTATTCTCTCTTGAATTAACTTGCAGATGACAGTTGTTGTGCAACACTTTGGATCAACGTTTAATAGTTACGTCATTAATAACCAATCAGAACCCTGAGGACCTGAAGAACAGTCAAATATGATTACATGCAGTTTTATTGACCGTTACACAATGCAACCTGTTAATAAAAACTCCAAAATCTCATTATAATGACTTAGTATCTCATAATAATTATTAAGATATGAATTATATATATATATATATATATATATATATATATATATGATTATTTGAAGAAGAGACTAAAGACAAGGTGTCTATAGTATAGTGTATAGTATATAAGTATATATATATATATATATATATATATATATATATATATATATATATAGTATATATGTATATATATATGTATATATATAAGTGTATATATAGTATATAAGTATATATAGTATATATATATATATATATGTATATATATAGTATATACTTATATACTATATATATACTTATATACTATACATACATATGTATAGTATATAAGTATATATATAGTATATAAGTATATATAGTATATATATATATATATATATATATATATATATATATATATATATATATATATATATATATACATATATGCATGGCATGGGTCGATTAATTGTATTATTTAAAGTATTTTTTAAGTAAAAACGCAGTAAAACTCCCAACTTTCAGCTTCTCAGATGCGTATTAAATATAATCATAACAAGTTGACAGTTTACGGTCCTCCTGTTGTTATTGTTATGAACTATTCCCGTGGTCAAGCTCCTCTACAGTGAAGCCTGCTGCCGGGCATAGAGCTGCTCTCCCCCGCAGCAGGCAGCCCGCTGCCCGCTGTTGTTCACGGTTCTCACCCGCCTCCCGTCACCTCCCGGCGGGCCCGGATCCCCGCGGCATGGTGAGGCGCTGCGGCCCGCGTCCCGGACGCCTCAAGGAAACATGTCCGCGGAAAGTTGTTCAAAGTCCTGGAAGTTGTTTGAGTCCGTCAGGAGGAAGAAGGCAGGACGCTCCTTTTCTCCCTCCTCCTCCCTTTCCTCCCCTCTTCCTCCTCCTCTCTTTCCTCCCTCCTCCTCCTCTTTCCTCACCTCCCACATTTAACCTCTTGGCTCCTATGAAGCATTCTGCACTGTGAAGACAAAATAAAGACCCTGTAAGTCTTTATAATGACTTAATATCACATTATAATTACTTAAAACCTATAATGACTATATCTCATAATAATGACTTAATATCACATAATAATGGCTTAGTATCTCATAATGACTTAGAATCTCATTATAATGACTTAGTATCTCATAATAATTACGTAATATCTCATAATACTGACTTAGTATCTCATAATACTGACTTAGTATCTTATTAAAATGACTTAGTATCTCATAATACTGACTTAGTATCTCATAATAATGACTTAATATCTCATTATAATGACTTAGTATCTCATAATGACTTAGAATCTCATTATAATGACTTAGTATCTCAAAATAATTACGTAATATCTCATAATACTGACTTAGTATCTCATAATACTGACTTAGTATCTCATTAAAATGACTTAGTATCTCATAATACTGACTTAGTATCTCATAATACTGACTTAGTATCTCATTAAAATGACTTAGTATCTCATAATACTGACTTAGTATCTCATAATAATGGCTTAGTATCTCATAATGACTTAAAATCTCATTATAATGACTTAGTATCTCATAATAATTACGTAATATCTCATAATACTGACTTAGTATCTCATAATACTGACTTAGTATCTCATTAAAATGACTTAGTATCTCATAATACTGACTTAGTATCTCATTAAAATGACTTAGTATCTCATTAAAATGACTTAGTATCTCATAATACTGACTTAGAATCTCATTATAATGACTTAGTATCTCATAATACTGACTTAGTATCTCATTATAATGACTTAGTATCTCATAATACTGATTTAGTATCTCAGAATACTGACTTAGTATCTCATAATAATGACTTAATGTCTCATTATACTGACTTAGTATCTCATAATACTGACTTAGTATCTCATTATAATGACTTAGTATTTCATATTACTGACTTAGTGTCTCATATACTGACTTAGTATCTCATAATAATGACTTAATATCTCATTATAATGACTTAGTATCTCATAATACTGACTTAGTATCTCATTATAATGACTTAGTATCTCATAATACTGACTTAGTAGCTCATAATACTGACTTAGTATCTCATAATAATGACTTAATATCTCATTATAATGACTTAGTATCTCATAATACTGACTTAGTATCTCATAATACTGACTTAATATCTCATAATAATGACTTAGTATCTCATAATAATGACTTAGTATCTCATTATAATTCAATTCAATTCAGTTTATTTTATATAGCCCAACATCACAAATACAAGTTTGCCTCGGAGGGCTTTACAATCTGTACACATAACATTCTGTCCCGGGACCTCACATCGGATCAGGAAAAACTCCCCCAATAAAGATAGTAAAAACCCTTTCACAGGGAAAAAAGGGGAAGAAACCTGAGGGAGAGCAACAGAGGAGGATCCCTCTCCCCGGATGGACAGAAGAATATATGTCATGTGGACAGAATGAATTACGTAACAGAGTTACAGCACATTCAATGAATATGACAGAAATTATTCATATAATGAGTAGTAGGCATGGTCCATGATCCAGATAGCCACGACCCATTAAGCAGAAGGAGGTAGAGAGGAGGGGCATCCCAGGGGCAGTGAGAGGAGAAAGCAGGGCCATGGCAGCTGGCAGGACCGGCTCAAGGCCAGTTGCATCAGCAGGGCCAGGTTCCAGGCAGCCACGAATCCATGGAAAAAGAAAGTAGAGTTAGTAATATGCATTGAAGAGACAATCATTTATCCAGAAGGAGCGAAAGAAGAGGTGAAGAGGAGAGGAGGCACGAAAGAGGAAGAGAAGGAGAGAAGAGGAGCTCAGTGTATCCTAAGATGTCCCCCAGCAGTCTAGGCCTATAGCAGCATATCTAGGGGCTGGACCAGGGCAAACCTGAGCCAGCCCTAACTATAAGCCTGAAACAGCCCTAACTATAAGCCTGAAACAGCCCTAACTATAAGCGCTATCAACAAGGAAAGTCTTAAGTCTACTCTTAAATGAGGTGACTGTCTGCCCCCCGGACTGAAAGTGGAAGCTGATTCCACAGAAGAGGAACCCGATAACTGAAAGCTCTAGCCCCCAACCTACTTTTTAAGACTCTGGGAACCACAAGTAACCCTGCATTCAGTGAGCGTAATGCTCTCGTGGGGTAATATGGCACTATAAGGTCCTTAAGATATGATGGTGCATCACCAGTTAAGGCTTTGTAGGTAAGGAGAAGGATTTTAAATATGATTCTCGATCTACAGGAAGCCAGTGGAGAGCAGCTAGTACAGGAGTAATGTGATCTCTCTTCCTCATTAGTACACGAGCTGCAGCATTCTGGATCAACTGGAGAGATCCAAGGGATTTACCGGAGCAGCCTGATAATACGGAGTTACTGTAATCCAGTCTTGAGGTAACAAATGCGTGGATCAATGTTTCTGTATCGCGTTGAGACAGGATGTGCCGGATCTTTGAGATGTTCCATAGGTGAAAAAAGGCGGTCCTTGAGATCTGTTTCACGTGGGACCCAAAGGACAGGTCCTGGTCAAAAATAACTCAGAGATTCCTTACGGTGGTGGTGGATGCCAGAGCGATGCCATCCAGAGAAACCATATCAATAGATACTTGATTTCTGAGGTGTTCTGGTCCGAGTAGAATAACTTCAGTCTTGTCCGAGTTCAGCAGCAGGAAGTTGCAGGTCATCCAGGTTTTGATGTCTTTAAGACACGCTTGAAGTTTAGCGACCTGGTGGATTTCATCTGGCTTGAACCACAGATATAGTTGAGTATCATCGGCATAACAGTGAAAGTTTATGGAGTGTTTTCTGATAATACTGCCTAAAGGAAGCATATATAAGGTGAATAAAATTGGTCCAAGCACAGAACCCTGTGGAACTCCATGGCGAACGGCAGTGGTAACCGAGGCCTCATCGTTTACAAATACAAACTGAGATCAATCTGATGAAAACGACTTAAACCAGCTTAGTGCTGTACCTTTAATACCAATCAACTGGTCTAGTCTCAGTAATAAGATGTCATGGTCAATGGTGTCAAACGCTGCACTAAGGTCTAACAAGACCAGACCAGAGACAAGTCCTTTATCAGCATTAAGGTCTAACAAGACCAGAACAGAGACAAGTCCTTTATCAGCACTAAGGTCTAACAAGACCAGACCAGAGACAAGTCCTTTATCAACACTAAGGTCTAACAAGACCAGAACCTCTGGTCCTGGTCTCTGGTCTCTGGTCTTGGTCTCTGGTCCTGGTCTCTGGTCCTGGTCTCTGGTCCTGGTCTCTGGTCTCTGGTCTCGGTCTGTGGTCCTGGTCTGTGGTCCTGGTCTCTGGTCTCTGGTCCTGGCATCTGGTCTCTGGTCTCTGGTCTCGGTCTCTGGTCTCTGGTCCTGGTCTCTGGTCTCTGGTCCTGGTCTCTGGTCCTGGTCTCTGGTCTCGGTCTCTGGTTTCTGGTCTCTGGTCCTGGTCTCTAGTCTCTGGTCCTGGTCTCTGGTCCTGGTCTCTGGTCTCTGGTCCTGGTCTCTGGTCCTGGTCTCTGGTCTCTGGTCCTGGTCTCTAGTCTCTGGTCCTGGTCTCTGGTCCTGGTCTCTGGTCCTGGTCTCTGGTCTCTGGTCTCTGGTCCTGGTCTCTGGTCTCTGGTCCTGGTCTCTGGTCCTGGTCTCTGGTCCTGGTCTCTGGTCTCTGGTCCTGGTCTCTGGTCTCTGGTCTCTGGTCCTGGTCTCTGGTCTCTGATCCTGGTCTCTGGTCTCTGATCCTGGTCTCTGGTCCTGGTCTCTGGTCTCTGGTCCTGGTCTCTGGTCCTGGTCCTGGTCTCTGGTCCTGGTCTC
>NC_136590.1:972414-1129914 GCF_910589615.1 Taurulus bubalis | reverse complement strand
GGGTATTGATGGTCTACATTGGTCCAGATGGTCTTGATGGTCTACATTGGTCCAGATGGTCTTAATGGTCTACATTTGTCCAGAGGGTCTTGATGGTCTACATTGGTCCAGAGGGTCTTGATGGTCTACATTGGTCCAGAGGGTCCTGATGGTCTACATTGGTCCTGATGATCTACATTGGTCCAGAGGGTCCTGATGGTCTACATTGGTCCTGATGGTCTACATTGGTCCAGAGGGTCCTGATGGTCTACATTGGTCCAGAGGGTCCTGATGGTCTACATTGGTCTTGATGGTCTACATTGGTACAGAGGGTCCTGATGGACTACATTGGTCCAGAGGGTATTGATGGTCTACATTGGTCCTGATGGTCTACATTGGTCCTGATGGTCTATAGAGGGTCTTGATGGTCTACATTGGTCCAGAGGGTCTTGATGGTCTACATTGGTCCAGAGGGTCTTGACGGTCTACATTGGTCCAGAGGGTCCTGACGGTCTACATTGGTCCTGATGGTCTACATTGGTCCAGAGGGTCCTGATGGTCTACATTGGTCCAGAGGGTCCTGATGGTCTACATTAGTCTACATTGGTCCAGAGGGTCCTGATGGTCTACATTGGTCCAGAGGGTCCTGATGGTCTACATTGGTCCAGAGGGTCCTGATGGTCTACATTGGTCCTGATGGTCCTGATAGTCTACATTGGTCCTGATGGTCTATAGAGGGTCTTGATGGTCTACATTGGTCCAGAGGGTCTTGATGGTCTACATTGGTCCAGAGGGTCCTGATGGTCTACATTGGTCCAGAGGGTCCTGATGGTCTACATTGGTCCAGAGGGTCCTGACGGTCTACATTGGTCCTGATGGTCTACATTGGTCCAGAGGGTCCTGACGGTCTCCCTGTTCTTTCTTCTTCAGTGGTTCCCGTCTCAGGACAGCGGCGTGACGCCCAACTCCTCCCCGAGTCCGACCCGGAGGTTCAGGTGAACATGACCCTGCTTGTGTTTCCTTAGACAGTAGAATGAGCTCAGAAGTTTCTTCTTCTGTGGTATGTGACGCGTTGTTGCCATGACGTCCGTCTCCATAGAGACCCCTGCTGGTCTGGAGGCATCTGTCTACGTTCAGACACAGCCTTGTGTGTGTGTGTGTGTGTGTGTGTGTGTGTGTGTGTGTGTGTGTGTGTGTGTGTGTGTGTGTGTGTGTGTGTGTGTGTGTGTGTGTGTTTACGTGTGTCTTTATATGTGTGTTTATATTTGTGTGTTTATATGTGTGTGTGTGTTTATGTGTGTTTATATGTGTGTGTGTACGTGTTTTTTTGTATATGTGTCTTTGTGTGTGTGTGTGTGTGTGTGTGTGTGTGTGTGTTTACATGTTTTTTATATGTGTGTTTATACGCGTGTGTGTGTGTGTTTACAGACCAGCAGTCAGTGCCACGGTGAGATGTCCGGCATTAACTCCACTCAAGAGGAAAGGTAACGATTCATGTTCCTAAACTCACACCTGCACTAAGTGACGGATCACCTTTTAACGAGCTCGTTAGCAACACCGGCTCATTTAGGCGCTGAGGATTCACCGGGAGACTTTTCTCTCTTCTTCCTCCATTTTGTGTCTCCTCCACCCTGAGGGAAATATGAGAGCCTTAAAGACTCAACCAAAAACAGAAACGGTTCAAATCAAAAGACGTTAAAATGTTGTTGACCGTCACCTCAAGTTGAGGATCTCAGAATGTAAAGATTGGTGACCTCTGGTGTGACCTCTGGTGTGACCTCTGGTGTCTCTCAGGAGGGGTGGAGTCTGACGGACCCCCGAAGAAGCTTTTTGTGGCCGGGGTGACAGATCCCGCCCACATCAGCAGCTACACTGTCAGGTGAGGCTCAAGCTTGATTCACACATTTGTATCAACGTATAAAAATAAAGAAATCACGAGTCAAGAGAGTAAAGCTTCTTCCCTCCGCAGCGTCTCGCAGGCGGCGACGGCGGACTCCCCTCCTGCAGGAGGCGCCAGCCCTCAGCCGCTGTCTCTCTCCCCTCCCCCGTCCTTCACCCCCTTCACCTCCCACCAGCACCCTGGACACTAGACCCCGCCTCCTCACCCAGAGCCCGACCCCGTGACCCTGTGGGTGCGGACCAACCACCAGCAACTTTGTGCGGGGGGGGGGGGGGGGAATTGCCCCTTATTTCTGCTCCAATCACCTGCTAGCATCACTGTAAGTCTCTTCCTCGGACTACATTTTTTTTTAAACCGACAGAAGTTGAAGACATTGTCGCGGAAAAGTATTTAGTTTTTTTGGATCTCTGGATATTTCTTCTGCAGCCGCGAAGAATCGCGCAGGAAACGTTCTGATCTGTTCGCCGCCCGTTTCTATTGGTCGGTCCGTCCAGCCTCCCGCCCCTCAAATTAAACGACGTGCGAAGGATTCATCGTCGGGAGGTCGCGAAGGACTTTTGGGACGCCGAGGACACACTGGTTGTGTCCTCTGGGAATTAAACGGACTGGAAGAGAAGGAGGTTGTTGGTGGCAGATCTCCACGAGGCTCCTGATTGGTCACGGGGCGGAAACCAAACCAAACCAGCGACGTCGTTCCTCGGCTGAGATCGTGGAACGACGTCCGTAAACATTTCCCCTCCGATTGTTTCCACGGACGTCGGAGGAGTCGGAGCCTAAAATTGGGTCCATGTCGCTGCTTCCTGGACGGCGGCCCATTGGAGGCCCGCTCCAGTTCAGGCTGACCAATCAGATGACGATGATGATGATGATGATGATGAAGGTCCAGATCTTCTGAAGAAGGTCGAATGAGTCGTAATCGAGACGTAACAAAAAGGTTTCTACAGACGATCGGAATCGTGTCTCTGAAGGAGTCGAGGCACTTCAGGAACGTTTTGGTTCCACCGCTGCTGATCAGGTGATCCAGTGATCCACTGATCCGGTGATCCGGGGCTAGAAGGCCTTCAGATCTCTGCTTTGGTGTCCTGGAGAAACCGTATCGATCTTTCTATCGTGAGATGTAGACATGATTCATTCAGACGGATCTCTAGAGTAACGTCTGGACTTCCGAGCGATCCGAGGCTATGCACTTATTTCGTAGATGTTTAGCTCGCTTGCTGGAGAAGATGATGAATTTTGCAAAAACCTGAAAATCCAATGAAACAATCTTGGTTCCAGCCCCAAAACCACATGAAGGGGTAAAAGTGTTACTGTGTCTTTGAGCCCAACCCAGCTAAATCAAACTTTTCAGTCGTTAAATTCTCAGATCTTTGTGTTATTTTAGAGAAACGTTCCAGTTGTCTGTCTCGGCTGAGTCTCCCTGACTGACTGAAGGAAATTAAATTGTCTACGGTTTGAGGAACTGGTTTGACAAACCGGTTCCCGGTCAGTGGAAGCCTGTTAATAGTGTATCTATATGTGAATATTGACAGTCGGAGCAGCTGATACGTGCTCACTTTTCTTCGGCCTGCACGGTTTGATCGTACTGAATCTGCAGGAAGTGACGGCGCTCGTCCCTTTAAAAAAAAGAAAAGAAAAAAGGTGCAAGGTCCTCTCTGGCCGGCTTCAGTCTTTTCTACTTGAAAGCATCCGCGTTGTTGTTCATGAAGGTCAACGGATTGAAGCTAAAGGCGGTGAATCCCCCTGAAATCTGTATTATTACTCAATGTTTCACAAAACCAGTCCGTAATCATTCTGGTTTTCTAACATGTCTATCAAACTTGTTCTGCTTTGAGACGAATGTCTGTCAATCTTATACTATTTTTATTTTTACCACAGTTACAACAGTTGATTTCTTTTAAGACCCAATCTGGATTCTTTCTTAATTGCATTTTTAAGAATCCTCGAGCTGGGTAATAATTCACATTGTGTCGATATGAACTTATATATATTATTGTTCGCCGGAAACTGTGATTAGAAAGTTTGATGAACAGACGTCAGTTTATTGATTTTGCACATCTTTGCCAGGTTATGTTTTATACAGTTATCAGAAAACATATGCGTTAATATTGTGATAACGTCATCCATATCGCCCAGCTCCAGGTGTTGCTGTTCATATTTTAAAGGGTTCATTCCAAAGCCTATGGCGCTCCCGATAGGACACGATCAAGTCGGGTTCGTCCGAAGCTATCAGAAGCTATCAGACGTTCGTCAGAAGCTATCCGACGTTGGTCAGAAGCTATCCAGCGTTCGGCGGAAAGTATCAGACGTTGGTCAGAAGCTATCCGACTTTCGTCAGAAGCTATCCGACGTTCGTCAGAAGCTATCCAGTGTTCGTCAGAAGCTATCCGACGTTCGTCAGAAGCTATCCGACGTTCGTCAGAAGCTATCAGACGTTTGTCAGAAGCTATCCAGCGTTCGGCGGAAGCTATCCGACGTTCGTCAGAAGCTATCAGACGTTCATCAGAAGCTATCAGACGTTCGTCAGAAGCTATCCAACGTTGGTCAGAAGCTATCAGACGTTCGTCAGAAGCTATCAGACGTTCGTCAGAAGCTATCAGACGTTCGTCAGAAGCTATCCGACGTTGGTCAGAAGCTATCCAGCGTTCGGCGGAAAGTATCCGACGTTGGTCAGAAGCTATCCGACGTTGGTCAGAAGCTATCCGACGTTGGTCAGAAGCTATCCGACGTTCGTCAGAAGCTATCCGACGTTGGTCAGAAGCTATCCGACGTTGGTCAGAAGCTATCAGACGTTCGTCAGAAGCTATCCGACGTTGGTCAGAAGCTATCCAGCGTTCGGCGGAAAGTATCAGACGTTGGTCAGAAGCTATCCGACTTTCGTCAGAAGCTATCCGACGTTCGTCAGAAGCTATCCAGTGTTCGTCAGAAGCTATCCAGCGTTCGGCGGAAAGTATCCGACGTTGGTCAGAAGCTATCAGACGTTGGTCAGAAGCTATCAGACGTTGGTCAGAAGCTATCAGACGTTGGTCAGAAGCTATCAGACGGTCGTCGGAAGGTGACGGTTCTGCTTCCAGCGTTGCACTCAGTATTGTACAGTTTTGCACTCGGCTCACTCATCATTGTGCCTCAACACGTCGTCATATTTTGGAGGTTGTCTTTCCTCCCGTTGAAACGTCAGATCTGAGAGCCTTCACTTCTTTCAGGGCACTCGTTTTTAGGACCTCTGAGAGGTCTGTTGGTCAATGCTCTTCGCTGCTCAATCAGCTGCTGCAACAAAAAATATGTTTCCAGAGCTTTTGCTTTTGTGATACGTCATATTTTCCGTTTTCACGACTTTGCACAGTTCTAGTAAAAAAACATTAATCTTTTTTTTGTATGATCGGTAACGCATCATCTAAGAAATGCTTTTCTGTTTTTCCTGCTTCATTCCTCGACTCGTTCCCCTCTGTCGGTCCGTCCTGCTTCAAGTGAAACGCACTCAAAGTCTGAATTACTTCCAGATAACTTCGGCTTCAAAACGTCCGAGAGCTTCTTGAGATGGAACATATTTGGGATTTGCGTTTCTTTGATATTTCTACACGATCCACGAGTCTTTTTGTGCCGATAGCAAAACCGTTTTTGTATTTCTTACTTTGAGAAATACACATTTTTGACTAAAATACAGATTTGAATCAGGAACTATCTGATGAAATAATAAGATCATGAATTTGGACGTTCACCAAAAACTTAAGAACCTGTAAAGCGATTAAATTAAGACACGTTACTTTGAGGAGCAGGATGGACTTTTCTCTGAGAGGAAACGACACGCCGCCAACATCATGTAGTAGTTTACACACACTGTAGCTTTAAGACCATCTCTGTCACTACCTTGACCTTTGCACACGAGGAGAGGAGCGGTAACCTCTCCTCGTTACGAACTTCTGCTTCAAAGAATGTTTTTAAGCCAAAAATTCTTCATCAAATTGAACGTTTTGGTAAGATACAAAAACTGTAGAAGAAGAACAGTATTCATGAATGTGTTCGTCTCCCTTCTTCATGTCCTCTCAGCGCCATCTTCTATTACCCGTTGTTCAAGGGTTCATCCTTTAGGGACGTTTCCAGTGTGATGGAGGGTTCCTGCATCTCGTCTCCTATGTCTCGTCTCCTATGTCTCGTCTCCTATGTCTCGTCTCCTGCATCTCCTGTATCTCGTCTCCTGCATCTCCTGTATCTCGTCTCCTGCATCTCGTCTCCTGTATCTCGTCTCCTGCATCTCCTGTATCTCGTCTCCTGCATCTCCTGTATCTCGTCTCCTGTATCTCGTCTCCTGCATCTCGTCTCCTGTATCTCGTCTCCTGCACCTCCTGTATCTCGTCTCCTGCATCTCCTTTATCTCGTCTCTTGTATCTCGTCTCTTGTATCTCGTCTCCTGTATCTCGTCTCCTGCATCTCCGGTATCTCGTCTCCTGCATCTCCGGTATCTCGTCTCCTGTATCTCCTGTATCTCGTCTCCTGCATCTCCTGTATCTCGTCTCCTGTATCTCGTGTATCTCGTCTCTTGTATCTCGTCTCCTGCGTCTCCTGTATCTCGTCTCCTTTATCTCGCCTCTTGTATCTCGTCTACTGCATCTCGTCTCCTGTATTTCATCTCCTGTATCTCGTCTCCTGTATTTCGTCTCTTGCATCTCGTCTCCTGTATTTCGTCTCCTGTATTTCGTCTCCTGTATCTCGTCTCCTGCATCTCCTGTATCTCGTCTCCTGTATCTCGTCTCCTGCATCTCCTGTATCTCGTCTCCTGCGTCTCGCCTCTTGTATCTCGCCTCCTGTGTCTCCTATATCTCGTCTCCTGTATCTCGTGTATCTCGTCTCCTGCATCTCGTCTCCTGTATCTCGTCTCTTGTATCTCGTCTCCTGCATCTCGTCTCCTGTATCTCGTCTCTTGTATCTCGTCTCCTGCATCTCGTCTCCTGTATCTCGTCTCCTGCGTCTCCTGTATCTCGTCTCCTGCGTCTCGCCTCTTGTATCTCGCCTCTTGTATCTCGTCTCCTGCATCTCCTGTATCTCGTCTCCTGCATCTCGCCTCCTGTATCTCGTCTCCTGCATCTCCTGTATCTCGTCTCCTGCATCTCGTCTCCTGTATCTCGTCTCCTGCACCTTCTGTATCTCGTCTCCTGTATCTCGTCTCCTGCATCTCGTCTTCTGCATCTCCTGTATCTCGTCTCCTGCATCTCCTGTATCTCGTCTCCTGTATCTCGTGTATCTCGTCTCCTGTATCTCGTCTCCTGCGTCTCGTCTCCTGCGTCTCCTGTATCTCGTCTCCTGTATCTCGTCTCCTGCATCTCCTGTATCTCGCCTCCTGCGTCTCGCCTCTTGTATCTCGCCTCCTGTGTCTCCTGTATCTCGTCTCCTGTATCTCGTGTATCTCGTCTCTTGTATCTCGTCTCCTGCATCTCGCCTCCTGTATCTCGTCTCCTGCGTCTCCTGTATCTCGTCTCCTGCGTCTCGCCTCTTGTATCTCGCCTCTTGTATCTCGTCTACTGCATCTCGTCTCCTGTATTTCATCTCCTGTATCTCGCCTCTTGTATCTCGTCTCCTGTATTTCATCTCCTGTATTTCGTCTCTTGCATCTCGTCTCCTGTATCTCGCCTCCTGTATCTCGTCTCCTGTATCTCATCTCCTGTATCTCGTCTCCTGTATCTCGCATCTTGTATCTCGTCTCTTGTATTTCGTCTCTTGCATCTCGTCTCCTGTATTTCGTCTCCTGTATCTCGTCTCCTGCATCTCCTGTATCTCGTCTCCTGTATCTCGTCTCCTGCATCTCGTCTCCTGCGTCTCGCCTCTTGTATCTCGCCTCTTGTATCTCGTCTCCTGCATCTCCTGTATCTCGTCTCCTGCATCTCGCCTCCTGTATCTCGTCTCCTGCATCTCCTGTATCTCGTCTCCTGCATCTCGTCTCCTGTATCTCGTCTCCTGCACCTTCTGTATCTCGTCTCCTGTATCTCGTCTCCTGCATCTCGTCTTCTGCATCTCCTGTATCTCGTCTCCTGCATCTCCTGTATCTCGTCTCCTGTATCTCGTGTATCTCGTCTCCTGTATCTCGTCTCCTGCGTCTCCTGTATCTTGTCTCCTGTATCTCGTCTCCTGCATCTCCTGTATCTCGCCTCCTGCGTCTCGCCTCTTATATCTCGCCTCCTGTGTCTCCTGTATCTCGTCTCCTGTATCTCGTGTATCTCGTCTCTTGTATCTCGTCTCCTGCATCTCGCCTCCTGTATCTCGTCTCCTGCGTCTCCTGTATCTCGTCTCCTGCGTCTCGCCTCTTGTATCTCGCCTCTTGTATCTCGTCTACTGCATCTCGTCTCCTGTATTTCATCTCCTGTATCTCGCCTCTTGTATCTCGTCTCCTGTATTTCATCTCCTGTATTTCGTCTCTTGCATCTCGTCTCCTGTATCTCGCCTCCTGTATCTCGTCTCCTGTATCTCGCCTCCTGTATCTCGCCTCTTGTATCTCGTCTCCTGTATTTCGTCTCTTGCATCTCGTCTCCTGTATTTCATCTCCTGTATTTCGTCTCTTGCATCTCGTCTCCTGTATCTCGCCTCCTGTATCTCATCTCCTGTATCTCGTCTCCTGTATCTCGCATCTTGTATCTCGTCTCTTGTATTTCGTCTCTTGCATCTCGTCTCCTGTATTTCGTCTCCTGTATCTCGTCTCCTGCATCTCCTGTATCTCGTCTCCTGCATCTCCTGTATCTCGTCTCCTGTATCTCGTCTCCTGCATCTCCTGTATTTCGTCTCCTGCGTCTCGCCTCTTGTATCTCACCTCCTGTCTCCCCTGTATCTCGTCTCCTGTATCTCGTGTATCTCTGTATCGCGTCTCTTGTATCTCGTCTCCTGCATCTCGCCTCCTTTATCTCGTCTCCTGCGTCTCCTGTATCTCGTCTCCTGCGTCTCGCCTCTTGTATCTCGCCTCTTGTATCTCGTCTACTGCATCTCGTCTCCTGTATTTCATCTCCTGTATCTCGCCTCTTGTATCTCGTCTCCTGTATTTCATCTCCTGTATTTCATCTCTTGCATCTCGTCTCCTGTATCTCGTCTCTTGCATCTCGTCTCCTGTATTTCGTCTCTTGCATCTCGTCTCCTGTATCTCGCCTCCTGTATCTCGTCTCCTGTATCTCGCCTCCTGTATCTCGTCTCCTGTATCTCGTCTCCTGTATTTCGTCTCTTGCATCTCGTCTCCTGTATCTCGCCTCCTGTATCTCGTCTCCTGCATCTCGTCTCCTGTATCTCGTCTCCTGTATCTCGCCTCCTGCATCTCGTCTCCTGCATCTCTTATATCTCGTCTTTTTTAATTAGAGGCGACAGATTCTATTTTATTTCTAGGCCACAAACGTCACGCTTATATAACTTAGTAAGATACATTCTGAGCTTTGAGGATTTTTACTGTGTAAAAACAAACAGTATTTTAATTAAAGTGATTGATCAGCACATTGACAACATGTTCTTAATTCAGATTAGAGCGGATATGATACGTGGTAAATACATTTATTTTAAAAAGCTTAAATACCACAAAATGCTTTCCAAGCGTGTACTTTGGGACATTTTGTGTTTTCTGTGATTTCTAAACAAAATATATTGATCGACAAAAAAAAGCTTCCATCACGCTGGATTAGTCTTTTAATCGTGACGACTTGTTGACTTTTCCTTCATATTTACTTCATATTTCATATATTTTATATGAGTTTCATCAGCTGCCTTCGTCTTCATTCATGTTTACTCATCACACGTTAGCGCTTCCTGTTAGCTGACGCGTCTTCAGGGTTTTCTTATGTTTTGTTTTTACTTTTCTTCCCAGCAAGTCGGCGACACCTTTAATTCGTGTCTTTGTACCCGTTTGGCGTTTGGATTGCGTAACCCGTCAACGTTTCAGTATTAAAGCGATATTTCACTCTGGTAGAAAACTGAAGCGGTGATTTCTCAGCACTGAAACCGACCCGATGTTCTCCTGCGTCTCGCGGTCGAGTTCTGGTGAAACCTCCGGTGCTGGAAGGTGAAGCCAATGCCAAAAAAACGAAATGTCCGTTTAAGGCCGGCCCCCAAAAGAGTCAAAAAACGTTTTTGATCTCTGTAGATGATGTCGCCGTCCTTCACAACGGTACGGGTTACACGTTCATATTGTATAATATTATTATATAGTGTTATACTTCAAGACGGAAGGCTTTCAACGCACAAAGATATTTAAGATTTCGTTTTTTCTTACAATCAGAAATCAGTCATTTCAAAATCTTGATTTAAAAAAAGTCTACTTCCAGTTTCCAGTCCTTATGCTAAGCTAAGCAGTTGCTGGCTGTAGCCTTGTTACAGCAGACTTATCAAAATGAAAACATTTTATTTTTTCAGGCTCTGAAAGTTTGATCAACGAGAGATTTATTTTTTTAGATGAAAAACTTTAAGCACTTTAAAATGTAAACGTGAAACAATATAAATATATATATATATATATATATATATATATATATATATATATTTTGTGTAAACAAATAAAGAATTGTAATTTGACAGCTTTATTTTCGGGTCAAAAGTCAAAGTGCTGATGAATGCTGCGATCCACCAGAGTGAGATAAGACTTTCGGGTAAAGGGCTGCTGGAGCTGAAAGGGAACTGAAAGCACATCTATGAAAACATTCACAGTATTTTTCAAAATGTAGATAGTTTTTTCTTTCTGTTCTTTTTGGACAAATTCTCTACATAAGACAAATGAGATGTATTTTTATGCAACTGTAAAATAAAAGACTATATTCAAGTGTTTATTTCATCGCTGTAAAATGACACAGAATGACTTTCTGGTTTTAGTGGAAACAATTCATCTACATACTATAAATATATATTATATTGTATATGAAAACTCAATAAAATCTGTATCCTATCAGAACATGTGCTTTGTGTTATTGAACTATAGTTACAAATGTTGACGCGTTCATTTATATACAACTTTTTTTACTTCATAGTATAGAATGTCATAAAGCTGAAACAATAATTTACTCTGAATTTTATGCAAAAAATGTCAAATTACAGTTTGTTTCTCTATCGTTATTATTCTATGTTAGTGAACGAATATTTGGGTTTAGAAAAAAAGACATTGTAATGTAAGCTTTTGGAATCAGGCGGCATTCTCTCTCCTGACCACCAGGGGGCGACTCCTCTGGTTGTATAGAAGTCTGCTTCATGTGTTAAAGCTGCATTCTCTCTCCTGACCACCAGGGGGTGACTCCTCTGGTTGTATAGAAGTCTGCTTCATGAGTTAAAGCTGCATTCTCTCTCCTGACCATCAGGGGGCGACTCCTCTGGTTGTATAGAAGTCTATGCTTCATGTGTTAAAGCTGCATTCTCTCTCCTGACCACCAGGGGGCGACTCCTCTGGTTGTATAGAAGTCTGCTTCATGAGTTAAAGCTGCATTCTCTCTCCTGACCACCAGGGGGCGACTCCTCTGGTTGTATAGAAGTCTATGCTTCATGAGTTAAAGCTGCATTCTCTCCTGACCACCAGGGGGCGACTCCTCTGGTTGTATAGAAGTCTATGCTTCATGTGTTAAATAAATGATACAAAGCATCCAACAAACCAAGAAAAGACAAACAAACTAGTTTTTTTCCTTAGTTTTTTTTACTCAACATAATCAAAACGTGGTTTTTACATCTCTCAGCCGCTGATTGGTCAAATGTTCAAGTCAAAAAGTTGATTTGTTGTCGTCATGATCGCCAACAATCAGGAACGCCGGCGACTTCAAGCACAAGTCTGGATTTTCTACAGCTTTCTTCTCATCAGTAAATCACCAGAGCATCAAATGTGGATTAATCCGCCGCAGAAAATAGTCCCCAAATAATGCAGTCCTTCCTTCTGTTTTAGGAGATTACTGATATTATTCATCCTGTAAAACATCCCAGAATCCTCAAAGACGCATTTATTGTATTTCCTGAACTTTGAGATTTTATATTTTCATAAAAAAATACGCGTTAATATTTCGCATGCATCACAAAGTAGGTCAGTGTGATGTTATTTTACTGTGCTGTATTTGTTAAGATGCTAAAATAAAATGTCTTTGAGGATTCAGGAACATCGTCACCTCGTACTTACTGTTCACACATTCAGAAAAACTAGAATGTAAAGTTGTTAGTCATTATTTCTGAATTAGAGGATGAGATAAGGAGCGAGGGATGATTGACAGGTTCATGAAAACAGCACAGGACGTGAAATGAAAAACTCTTGTTGTTCTCCTTGTCGGATTGAAAACTTTTCCAACTCTGAACTGAAAAATAAACTCATGATGGAAACATAATTCTGTCAAACCCAAAACACGGAAAGTTCAAAAGAGGACGACGTGCCGTCTTTAAAAAAGATGAATTGGTTTAAATTTGGTTCCTCGGACTATTTCCCCTCTACCTTCAACTATAAGAGCATCGCTTGAGTAACGGGAGCGTTGAGGCGATCTCAGCCGAGAGGTCAAAGGTCAGCGGGACAGCAGGGGGAGGTCACTGGAGTTCATGATGAGGCTGGAGTCCAGGTTCAGGCTCTCTGGGGAGAGAGATCCACGAGTCACTGTTCTGATGCTGCGTTTATGATGTGTTTATGATGTGTTTATGATGTGTATATGATGTGTTTATGATGTGTTTATGATGTGTATATGATGTGTATATGATGTGTTTATGATGTGTTTATAATGTGTATATGATGTGTATATGATGTGTTTATGATGTGTTTATGATGTGTATATAATGTGTATATGATGTGTATATGATGTGTATATAATGTGTATATGATGTGTAAATGATGTGTATATAATGTGTATATAATGTGTATATGATGTGTTTATGATGTGTTTATGATGTGTATATAATGTGTATATGATGTGTATATGATGTGTATATAATGTGTATATGATGTGTAAATGATGTGTATATAATGTGTATATGATGTGTTTATGATGTGTATATGATGTGTATATAATGTGTATATGATGTGTATATAATGTGTAAATGATGTGTATATAATGTGTATATGATGTGTTTATGATGTGTTTATGATGTGTATACAATGTGTATATGATGTGTATATAATGTGTATATGATGTGTATATAATGTGTATATAATGTGTATATAATGTGTATATGATGTGTTTATGATGTGTTTATGATGTGTATATAATGTGTATATAATGTGTTTATGATGTGTTTATGATGTGTTTATGATGTGTATATAATGTGTTTATGATGTGTATATAATGTGTATATGATGTGTTTATGATGTGTATATAATGTGTATATGATGTGTATATGATGTGTATATGATGTGTATATAATGTGTATATGATGTGTTTATGATGTGTATATAATGTGTATATGATGTGTTTATGATGTGTATATAATGTGTATATGATGTGTTTATGATGTGTATATAATGTGTTTATAATGTGTTTATGATGTGTTTATGATGTGTTTATGATGTGTATATGATGTGTATATGATGTGTATATGATGTGTATATGATGTGTATATGATGTGTACATAATGTGTATATAATGTGTTTATAATGTGTATATAATGTGTATATGATGTGTATATAATGTGTATATAATGTGTATATGTGTATATAATGTGTATATGATGTGTATATAATGTGTATATAATGTGTATATAATGTGTATATGTGTATATAATGTGTATATGTGTATATAATGTGTATATGTGTATATAATGTGTATATAATGTGTATATGTGTATATAATGTGTATATGTGTATATAATGTGTATATGATGTGTATATAATGTGTATATAATGTGTATATAATGTGTATATGTGTATATAATGTGTATATGATGTGTATATAATGTGTATATAATGTGTATATAATGTGTATATAATGTGTATATGTGTATATAATGTGTTTATGATGTGTTTATGATGTGTTTATGATGTGTATATGATGTGTATATGATGTGTATATGATGTGTATTTATGTATATAATGTGTATTTGATGTGTATATGATGTGTATATGATGTGTACATAATGTGTATATAATGTGTTTATAATGTGTATATAATGTGTATATGATGTGTATATAATGTGTTTATAATGTGTTTATGATGTGTATATGATGTGTATATAATGTGTTTATGATGTGTATATGATGTGTATATGATGTGTACATAATGTGTATATAATGTGTTTATAATGTGTATATAATGTGTATATGATGTGTATATAATGTGTATATAATGTGTTTATGATGTGTTTATAATGTGTATATAATGTGTTTATGATGTGTTTATGATGTGTTTATAATGTGTTTATAATGTGTTTATGATGTGTTTATGATGTGTTTATGATGTGTATATGATGTGTATATGATGTGTATATAATGTGTTTATAATGTGTATATGATGTGTATATGATGTGTATATAATGTGTTTGTAATGTGTATATAATGTGTATATAATGTGTATATGATGTGTATATAATGTGTATATGATGTGTATATGATGTGTATATGATGTGTATATGATGTGTATATAATGTGTTTATGATGTGTATATGATGTGTATATGATGTGTATATGATGTGTTTATGATGTGTATATAATGTGTATATGATGTGTATATGATGTGTATATGATGTGTTTATGATGTGTTTATGATGTGTATATAATGTGTATATGATGTGTATATGATGTGTATATGATGTGTTTATGATGTGTATATAATGTGTATATGATGTGTATATGATGTGTATATGATGTGTATATAATGTGTTTATAATGTGTATATGATGTGTATATGATGTGTATATAATGTGTATATAATGTGTATATAATGTGTATATGATGTGTATATAATGTGTTTATAATGTGTATATGATGTGTATATGATGTGTATATGATGTGTTTATGATGTGTATATAATGTGTATATAATGTGTATATAATGTGTATATAATGTGTATATAATGTGTATATGATGTGTATATAATGTGTATATAATGTGTATATGATGTGTATATGTGTATATGATGTGTATATAATGTGTATATAATGTGTATATAATGTGTTTATGATGTGTATATGATGTGTATATGATGTGTATTTATGTATATAATGTGTATTTGATGTGTATATGATGTGTATTTGATGTGTATATGATGTGTATATGATGTGTTTATGATGTGTATATGATGTGTTTATGATGTGTATTTATGTATATAATGTGTATATAAAGTGTATTTATGTACATAATGTGTATATAAAGTGTATTCATGTATAGAATGTGTATTTGATTTGTATACAGAGGTGTCAAAAGTATTCACATTCATTACTCAAGTAGAAGTATAGATACTAGGGTTTAAAAATACTTCTGTAAAAGTTGAAGTATCAACTCAAGCTTTTTACTTCAGTAAAAGTGTAAAAGTACTGGTTTAAAAACTACTTAAAAGTATAAAAGTAAAAGTAATGTAAGGGGAATGTTTTTTTTTCCATTAAGGACAAACTCTTAAGCCACGTCTCAGGGGCCTATAGTGCACTACCCCACCTCCCCCAAAACAATCACTTTATAAAGGCCATAATGACTATAATGTTTTAAAATGTTATGTTGAAAATGTGGGATGCACTAGGCTACCCGTTTCAGCTGCATATATGCCCATTTAAAATGATCACATTTTAATACAATGCAATTACATTAAAGTACCATATGTGTACTGAGCATTAACATGCGTTTCATGGAGCGGAAGACATGATAACTAGTTGCCTATAAGTATTGTAATTGTGCAAAATAGGCGGCGACTCCGACACAAACACTTAAAGCTGTGGTTCTCAAACTTTTTCTGTAAATAACATAATTGTGTGACTCATCTGCGCTTTTATAAATAACAGAATAAAGACAATTGCAATCACTTTCAAGTAAATCAGATTGCCCCATCAGACAATGTTTTGTGTAAGTTCTATCTGTGCAAAAAATGACTCATATTTAGTTACTACTAAATAGCTCATTGTGGAAAACAATAAGCTTTTTATTTTTTTTGCCAAACAAAACAGAATGAGTGCAGATATGTGAGCCATCAGGTTGTATCAGTATTAGTGGAGCAGTGAGCTGCTTTCCTCGACACATATGTTATAAACGGGGTTGTAGATTTGATACGGCCTCTCTCAATTCATGCTCAATATTGAGCTTAGATCTGTTTTTTTATTTTGAGAAACGCAACAGCAGGAAAAGACGAGCTCACGGAGCTCACGGCGTCGCGTCAAATCGCGCATGCGCAAGCTAACCTGTTAACGGCGTACCGCAACCATTTACCCAAAAGTACAGGCATCTGTCCATGTATTTATTAATGACTTAGTTTTAAATCCGTGTACTTTGTACTTTTGTAATATGTGAAGCCAGCAGCTCATTGTTGGTAGAAGACACGAGCACTTTGGCTCTTTCACCTGGAGCAGGAGAGCTGCTCTGTGTTCAGAGAGCTGCTCTGTGTTCAGAGAGCTGCTGTTGCATCTTCACCCTGGGAGCGTTTAAAACGCAGATATAGTGGTCTACTTTTCACGCGACATATTTTTCGACGCTCTCTGTCCGCTGGTGTGTGTGTGTGTTGTGTGTTGTGTGTGTGTGTGTGTGTGTGTGTGTGTGTGTGTGTGTGTGTGCTCAGCGCTCACCTGTGTGCGCGCACGTGTCTGTGGGCAACGGGGCGGAGAGGTTTTTTGTGTGTGTTTTTTAACGATGACAAGCCGGAGTGAAAACAAACCAAAATGAAATAGTAACGAGGCTATTTTTAAAATGTAGGGAGTAGAAAGTACAGATATTTGTGTGAAAATGTAAGGAGTAGAAGTAAAAAGTCATCTGAAAAATAAATACTCCAGTAAAGTATAGATACCCAAAATGTCTACTTAAGTAAAGTAACGAAGTATTTGTACTGCGTTACTTTGTTACCTCTGTGTGTATATAATGTGTTATGTGTATATAATGTGTATTTATGTATATAATGTGTATTTATGTATATAATGTGTATATAATGTGTATGTAATGTGTATTTATGTATATAATGTGTATTTGATGTGTATTAGATGTGTATATAATGTGTATTTATGTATATAATGTGTATTTATGTATATAATGTGTATTTGATGTGTATATAATGTGTATATAATGTGTATTTATGTATATAATGTGTATTTATGTATATAATGTGTATTTGATGTGTATTAGATGTGTATATAATGTGTATTTATGTATATAATGTGTATTTGATGTGTATTAGATGTGTATATAATGTGTATTTATGTATATAATGTGTATTTATGTATATAATGTGTATTTGATGTGTATTAGATGTGTATATAATGTGTATTTATGTATATAATGTGTATTTGATGTGTATTTGTGTATATAAATATATCACCTTGGTCAAAGTTGAGTTTCTTGTTGGACGAGCCGTCGCCGAGTCCTTCGATGTCCACGAGGTCACTGTTCACGTCCGAGTCGTTCAGAGCGCTGAGAGTCACGTCTGCAGGAGGAAGAGGAGGAGGAGGAAGAGGAGGAGGGGTTGGATTAATCTGTATTACCAGCCCCCTCACTAAGCCCCGCCCTTTGAACGCAGACTAGCCAATCACAGCTCTCCGTGTTCAGTGGATCTGGAGCTCGTCTGGTTAGTGGAGCTAACGTTAGCTACGTTAGCACATCATTAACTAGCATTAGCACATCAAAGGGCAGTCTGGTGCATTTGGCGAGAGCGATAACGTTTCATGCCGTTCCCGGTGAAACCAAATGGATTTCACTCGGTGGCCAACCCTCCTCGTCACCAGAGGCTCCTCCGTTTTCTCACCTGCCGTCTTCTGTTTCTTGAGGGGAGGAGCCAGAGACGGGCTGTTCTGCATTCCCGTCGCCACGACGACCTGCGAGGGCGGCATGGCGGGCGGCGCGGCGGCTTTCTTCACGGTCTTCTTCGGCGTCTCAGAGGAAATGGGGACTCGGCTGTCCTCGTACAACTTCCTCTTCACCGTGCTCTTTATCTGAGCGCTGCAGGAGGAACGTTAGCATATGGACGGTTAGCATCAGCAGACGTATGGCACCGTCAACGTTCCAGTGACCATTATATATATATATATATATATATATATATATATATATATATATATATATATATATATATATATATATATATATATATATATATATATATATATATATCTTAACATGACCTTCATCAAGGTCGACTTTGCTCCAAAGTTACAGGGTCGTCTCCAGATGTAGGATTATTTAAATGGGAAACAATATATTACACAATTATGGGGTTTGAACATTGATTGGGGAAAAACATAACTTCATAAATATGCAAATTATCAGGAGGATATTAATGAACGGGAGAAGAGCTCATTAATACCGTAAAGGTCGGGTTACAAGCCGCTCCCACCTCCGGTCAGTGTCCCCGCTGTAGCAAGCTAGCGCTGCTGCTAGCTAGCTACCTAGCTAGCGCTGCTGCTAGCTCCCTGCTGCTACTGCCGAATTGGGTGCTCGATCCAGCCCCGGCGGTGGTTGTCAGGGAGCTAGCGGAGCGCGAGCGGAAGTTAGCGGAGAGCTAGCGGCAGTTAGCAGGGAACTAGCGGAGCGCTAGCTGGCTACAACGGGGAGCTAACGGGGACACTGACTGAAGGTAGTAGCGGCTTTTACCCCGACTTTTACGGTACTAATGAACAGAAGAAGAGCTCATTAATATTAATAAACAGAAGAATAGCTCCTGCATCTTAATGAGCAGAAGCGCTCATGAATATTCATATGGACCTACACAGTCCTCTCCTTGATCACAGTGCTGATGTTGTTCAGGTCGTCTCCAAACCGACGCACCGCCAGACGCAGAAGCTCGATCTCTGTCTCCGTCCACTTGGCCCTGAGGACGAGCACACGGCTCAGTTACTGTGTGTGTGTGTGCGTGTGCGTGTGTGCGTGTGTGCGTGTGCGTGTGTGCGTGTGTGTGTGTGCGTGTGCGCGTGTGCGTGTGTGCGTGTGTGTGTGTGCGTGTGCGTGTGTGCGTGTGTGTGTGTGCGTGTGCGTGTGCGTGTGTGCGTGTGCGTGTGCGTGTGTGCGTGTGTGCGTGTGCGTGTGTGCGTGTGTGTGTGTGCGTGTGCGCGTGTGCGTGTGTGTGCGTGTGCGTGTCTCACCCTGCAGGGCTGGAGTCAGACACCGGGTGCAGCTGCATGGTTAACTCCCCTAACTTGGTGAAAGCGGCTCCTGCTGCTGAGAAGATCTCCCCGACCTGAAGGAGGAGAAGTACTCGCATTACTGCATAAAGTACTAATACCACACAGAGAATACTGCATGGAAAACATTACTGATGTAAAATTATTGCTTGATGTTTCTGGATTCATATTCCTGCTGCATTAAAGAGAGCGTTTCATTTTCACTCCTTCAGTTCATAGTCTCATCAACGCTTCATATTCTATGAGCCTTCAATCTCTAGAAGTACTACATGTACCTCCAAGATGGAGTACAGTGAAGTACTACATGTACCTCCAAGATGGAGTACAGTAAAGTACTACATGTACCTCCAAGATGGAGTACAGTAAAGTACTACATGTACCTCCAAGATGGAGTACAGTAAAGTACTACATGTACCTCCAAGATGGAGTACAGTAAAGTACTACATGTACCTCCAAGATGGAGTACAGTAAAGTACTACATGTACCTCCAAGATGGAGTACAGTACTACATGTACCTTGAATATGTAGCAAAGTAAAAAGTACTACATGTACCTTGAATATGTAGTACAGTAGAAAATACTATAGTATCCCGTACTAAAAGTACCTTCAATGTGTACTTAAGTACATGAGTTAAGTAAATGTACTTAATGACATTCCACCACTGGTTGAGTGTAATTAAAGGTGAGATGATGATGATGATGAGGATCAGAGCACATGGCTATATTATCATGACGGTATCAGTGACGTCAGCACCAGTCAGTGAACCAGACACGTCACAGCGGCCAGTACCACCAGTATAACCAGTACCACCAGTACCACCAGTACTCGGTAGAGTTCGGCTTTCTCCGTCTAGAGGTTCGCTCCACAGGGCCGCTGTGCTCCAAGACGCCGGTCAGTGCGCAGCCGCAGAATGCGCCGCTTCCTGCGGGAGTCCGCTCTCTGGAGCGAGGCTTCGGGTCCGGGTTCGGTCTGCGGGTGAGAACTCACCTTCGCAGAGGCTGACGTCATGTCGGTACCGAGATGACGTCACTCTAGTTGAGACGGTGTTCTTCAGTCAAAACAGCACGAGCGCGCCGCAGCTAGCTCCAGTTAGCTCCGGCAGCTTCGGGACGTCAGCGAGGCCTTTTCTTTCTTTAAAAACACGGAAGCTCCCGGAAGAAAACGCATCCAATCAGATGCATCGATCACAATCGATTCCGAGGAGTTTCTCTGTTACATATTCAGCAGGAAACAAGTGTAAACATCGCGCACAAAGACGGAATAAAGGGAATGTTTGCGCGACTTTGAAGCTTGAACACCATTGGTCGGTCTCTGAGGAAAGGGCGGGGCGTGTCGAACTGGGCATTATTTCATTGGTCGGCCTCGAAGGAAAGGGCGGGGCTTTCTTCTTCTGTGAGATTTATTGGCGGTTGGCAAACAACTAATTGGTGCAACACCGCCACCAGCTGGTGTGGAGCGGAAATCAGGGCGTCCAGTACGTGTATTATACAAAATACATATTAAAACAAATACCAATTCAATAAAATAAAATAAACTTAAACAGATAAATAATTGTAATAATTGAACATATTAAAATTGAAACAAAACTTAAAACAAAAAATAAATAAAAATGTCGTTGGTCGGTCGGTCTCGGAGGAAAGGGCGGGGCCTGTCTAACTGGCCATCTTTTCATTGGTCGACAGCGCTGCGCGGTCACGAGCGTTGCCGAGTTTCACCGAGTAAACCCGAGCGCCGAGAGGATCAGCTGACTGCCCTTCGAACGGAACGGAACGCTCCTCGCTTTAGGGAACCAGACAGGAAGAAACAAGTGATCGGCTTCTGATCGATCGATCCGGCGGAACTCGGACATGCCGTCGCTTCTGTTCTGCGGGCCGAAGATGGCCGCGTGCGGGATAGTGATCAGCATCTGGGGGGTCATCATGCTGGTGAGGAACGCGGCTCTGGAGCTGGGAACGAAGGGGGATGGGGCCGACTATCTCCTGGAGTTATAACGATCAGCTAATTGTTTACGTCGGAAATGAACTTCGTTGTTTTTTCCAGCGCAGGTTGTTGGTAGTGCGCGTGCGCGTGTCAGCTCGAGGGAGCCTAAAACATAAAGAAACACCCGCCATCTGTCGCAGGGTAATCCGGGAACGTAAAACCCTATCCGGGTAATAGACGGCGCCCACGCAGGCCAAGCTGCATGTACAGGAGAGAATGTTCCTGCTCCAATAATCAATACTGCTGATCGATCAGGGAGCTTCTGCACATCACCTGTATAATGACTGGTGTGGCGGTGGCTAATGTCTTGGCTTTGATTCAAGTCTATGAGTCTATGAGTCCTAACCCTTATTATTATTGTTAATATTATTATTGTTGTTTCTGTTATAATGGAATGTTTCCATGTGTTTTGGTGCATTACTACATTACTTCAGATGTTTGTTGTTCAATTATTGATCTAAATATTGATTGTTTGATCAGCTGATTATACAAATATAAAACATATTTCAGTATTTTTCTGATCTTTTATCTTTGTTCCACCAGTTAAACAGTTTTTTTTAATTGTTTTTGATAATTGAGGAACAGTAAAAACAGAAAATGTTTTAAATGAATCATGTGACTCGTGTTCGGCCTCATGGCGTTTAGAGGAAGTCACTCCTTCCACCAGCAGAGGTTATATATATATATATATATATATATATATATATATATATATATATATATATATATATATATATATATATATACACACTCACCTAAAGGATTATTAGGAACACCATACTAATACTGTGTTTGACCCCCTTTCGCCTTCAGAACTTAATTCTACGTGGCATTGATTCAACAAGGTGCTGAAAGCGTTCTTTAGAAATGTTGGCCCATATTGATAGTATAGCATCTTGCAGTTGATGGAGATTTGTGGGATGCACATCCAGGGCACGAAGCTCCTGTTCCACCACATCCCAAAGATGCTCTATTGGGTTGAGATCTGGTGACTGTGGAGCCATTTTAGTACAGTGAACTCATCGTCATGTTCAAGAAACCAATTAGAAATGATTGGAGCTTTGTGACATGGTGCATTATCCTGCTGGAAGTAGCCATCAGAGGATGGGTACATGGTGGCCATAAAGGGATGGACATGGTCAGGAACAATGCTCAGGTAGGCTGTGGCATTTAAACGATGCCCAATTGGCACTAAGGGGCCTAAAGTGTGCCAAGAAAACATCCCCACACCATTACACCACCACCAGCCTGCACAGTGGTAACAAGGCATGATGGATCCATGTTCTCATTCTGTTTACGCCAAATTCTGACTCTACCATCTGAATGTCTCAACAGAAATCGAGACTCATCAGACCAGGCAACATTTTTCTAATCTTCAACTGTCCAATTTTGTTGAGCTCTTGCAAATTGTAGCCTCTTGTTCCTATTTGTAGTGGAGATGAGTGGTACCCGGTGGGGTCTTCTGCTGTTGTAGCCCATCCGCCTCAAGGTTGTGCGTGTTGTGGCTTCACAAATGCTTTGCTGCATACCTCGGTTGTAACGAGTGGTTACTTCAGTCAAAGTTGCTCTTCTATCAGCTTGAATCAGTCGGCCCATTCTCCTCTGACCTCTAGCATCAACAAGGCATTTTCGCCCACAGGACTGCTGCATACTGGATGTTTTTCCCTTTTCACACCATTCTTTGTAAACCCTAGAAATGGTTGTGCGTGAAAATCCCAGTAACTGAGCAGATTGTGAAATACTCAGACCGGCCCGTCTGGCACCAACAACCATGCCACGCTCAAAATTGCTTAAATCCCCTTTCTTTCCCATTCTGACATTCAGTTTGGAGTTCAGGAGATTGTCTTGACCAGGACCACGCCCCTAAATGCATTGAAGCAACTGCCATGTGATTGGTTGATTAGATAATTGCATTAATGAGAAATTGAACAGGTGTTCCTAATAATCCTTTAGGTGAGTGTATATATACACATATGTATGTATGTATGTATGTATATATATATATATATACATACATACATACATACATACATACATACATACATACATACACACACGTGTTTATTGACCAGAAGAGTCCAACGTCTGGATAACCCCTGAACATGAATAGTGACCATGAGCCTCTGTCCTGCAGGCGATGCTCGGGATTTTCTTCAGCGCCAAGTCAGCCGTCCTGATCGAGGACGTCCCATTCACCGAGGAAGACATCCGCAACGAGTGAGTCGCTATGAACTCTGGGAGGAGGGGAGGAGGAGAGGAGATGAGAGAGAGGAGATGAGATGAGATGAGAGAGGAGGAGGACAGAGGAGATGAGAGAGGAGGAGGAGGAGGAGAGGAGGAGTAGGACGGAGGAGGAGGAGGAGGAGGAGGAGGAGGGGGAGGGGGAGGGAGGAGGAGGAGGAGGAGGATTAGAGAGAGGAGAAGAGGAGAGGAGAGGGGAGGAGGAGGAGGAGGGGGGGGGGGGAGAGGAGGAGGAGGAGGAGGAGGAGGAGGAGGAGGAGGAGGAGGAGGAGGAGGAGAGAGAGAGAGAGAGAGAGAGAGAGAGAGAGAGAGAGAGAGAGAGAGAGAGAGAGAGAGAGAGAGAGAGAGAGAGAGAGAGAGAGAGAGAGAGAGAGAGAGAGAGAGAGAGAGAGAGAGAGAGAGAGGAAACATGAGAATAGTTTAATATTAATAACTTTTTTCAACACTTGTAGACAAACTTCTTATATGAGCATATACATTAGAAGCTATATATAAACATAATATAAAGCTTTATATAACATGAACATATACATTATGAAGCTATATATATATATGTATAAACATAATATAAAGTTGTATATAACATGAGCATATACATTAGAAGCTATATATAAACATAATATAAAGCTTTATATAACATGAACATATACATTATGAAGCTATATATATATATATATATATATATATATAAATGTGTATATATGTATAAACATAATATAAAGTTGTATATAACATGAGCATATACATTAGAAGCTATATATATATATATATATATATATATATATATATATATATATATATATATATATATATATATATATATATATATAACATGCGCCTCCTTGCCTCCGGCAGTTCAAACCCTCCCCAGAAGATCTACAGTCTCTACAACCAGGTGGGCATCAACTGCTTCATCGCCGCCTCCATCTACGTGGCGGTGGGCGCCGTGTCGCTCTGCCAGGTGCGGCTCAACAAGCGGCAGGAGTACATGGTCACATAGACGACCTCTGACCCCGTCGCCGCGGCGGCACACCACTTCCTGTTACGAGTCTCTTACGTCTGGCTCCGATTGAAGAAGTGACGTCAGAAAATAATTTATTTTAAAGTTAAGACCTTTGATGTTTGTTGTTGTTGGGATGGTTGTTGTTGTTGTTGGAAACGTTACATTCCTCTCCATGAAGCTTCACTTTCAGATTTAAATTACCGGGGAGATAAATACATGAATGAGTCAAAGATTAAAGATTAAAAATCTCCTCGACTAAATGACGAGTTTGATGGTGTTGTTTAGTTTTCGGTGGATTCCGGCTTCAGGTTCTCAGAAGAGATCCACATGTTCTGACAACTGAAACGTGTTTATTGTGACGAGTTATGGTGGAAAATCCTTTGCAATAAAGTGTGTGTGTGTGTTTAAAAAAAAAACTCCACGGTTTGAGTCTTAATTATTAATGTTTTTATTATTAATTGTTCTTTATTTGCATGAGTGAATAATTAGATGTTAATAAACATGTTTACACACAAGTTTTTACAGATATGTTTCTTTCATGCTTCACATCTTCAGAACTCAGTTCTTAAATCAGAATCAGAACCATTTATTTCCATGTATGTTTTCACATACAAGGAATTTGTCCTGCGGGAGGTGGAAGGAACAACATGTAACAATAAACCGAGTGCAAGAAATGGGAGCATGAATTATAAAATTCAATTTACAATAGAACGTAAAATGAAATATATGATTTAGTCTGTTTTTACAAAACATTGGGGGTGGGGGGGCAGTGTGAGTTTTGGTGAATCATTATTGAACTTGGTATGTCCCACCCGATTCAAAATCCAAACAGAGCTCTTCCCACCACTGAGAACACGGATGCTGCAGAAGAAACAGTTTGTGAAGGAGAAGCACAAAGTGAGTATTTCATGTGACCGATCAATAGTTGAACATTCTGCAGTAAACTGCATAGCTCTCATTCCAAAACTGTACTTTAGAAACTGGGAGTTTGAGTAAACATAAAAGCTGATGATGATAAATCCACATATATTTTAGGATAATTTCCAGACGAGGAGGGAAGTAAACAGGAAGTAAAACAGGCTGGAAGTTGGTTTCTGCCACACAAGTTCAGACAGTGTGTCTTCAGGTTACTAAAAACTGGTTAGCGGACAAAGAAGAGGAGAAGGTGAGCATTAATTAGGGGATTTGCTGCTTATTTATTTATAAGTTTCTTCAATAACATTCCTTACAAAACTAAACGCTTCGATCAAAGGAAAAGGTAACGAATCCCAGAGGAGAGAAGCCACATGTGTTTGTGCTTTCTATACATTTAACAAAGTGTTTCTTTACTTGTTTAGTTAAAAAATAGACCATTGTTGATTAAAATAAGAGAAGACTTCCTGAAATGTTTGTGCAGCTTCGTTCTTCCTTTTAGCCAAATGTTGTTTTTATCTTCCTGTAAATTGTTCTGATCTGAACAAAGCCTCAGAAAGGGATTATATTTATAATGTCTTAAAGAATGTGAAGTTGGTTTATAGTCTTTTCTAAACTATGTATCAGTTCACCTGTAAATAGATACATTTATACATTCAATAAAAGTTAATTGAATATCCGTTCATTTCAGCTTTCTTCGTACTTTTTGGGCGCTCTCAGCACCGATACCGTAAGTACACGAATAGATGCACAACAATCAGACCCCGACCCATCGTCCAGACCACTCGTCCCTACTCCGACCCTTTGTCCCGACAACGACCCCTCGTCCCGACCCCCCCCATCCTGACCACTTGTCCAGGCTCCTCGTCCGTACTCCGACTTCTCTTCCCTACAACAATCCCTTGTCCCAACCCGACTCGACCCCTCCTCCCGACTCCCTTTCCTGACCCCTCATCCCTACCCAACCCCTTTTCCCGACGCCTTGTCCAGACCCCTCGTCCCTACTCATCCTCCCTACTCATCCTCCCTACTCAGACCCCTTGTCCCGACCCAAACCCTCGGCGCTACTCCGACCCCTTGTCCAGACCCCTTGTCCCGACCCCTCGTCCCTACACATCATCCCTACTCCAACCCCTCGACCAGACCCCTCCTCCCTAATCTGACCCCTCGTCCCTACTCCGATCCCTTGTCCCGACCCCTCATCCCTACTCATCGTCCCTACTCCGACCCCTTGTCCCGACCCCTCGTCCCTACTCATCGTCCCTACTCCGACCCCTCGTCCCTACTCCTCGTCCCTACTCCGACCCCTGGTTTGAATCCTACTTGAAGGACCGACAATACTTTGTGTCGGTAGCTAATTACACATCAGAGCTGACTAGGATGACATGTGGTGTTCCCCAAGGTTCAATACTGGGGCCTCTTCTGTTCAACATCTACATGCTTCCACTGGCTCAGATTATGAAAAACAACAAAGTGTGTTATCATAATTATGCAGATGACACACAACTCTATATAACTATATCACCAGGGGACTATAGTCCCATACAAGGGTTGGCTAAATGAATTGAAGAAATCAATAACTGGATGTGCCAGAATTTTCTTCAATTAAATCAAGATAAAACAGAAGTAATTGTTTTTGGTCCCAAGGACGAACGATTGAAAGTCAGCGCTCAGCTTCAATCACTAATGTTAAAAACCTCAAACCAAGCCAGAAATCTAGGTGTAGTTATGGATTCAGACCTCAACCTGAACAGCCATATCAAGACAATTACAAAATCAGCCTACTATCACCTGAAGAATATATCAAGGGTTAGAGGACTTATGTCTCAACAGGATCTGGAGAAACTTGTCAATGCATTTATCTTCAGTAAACTTGACTACTGTAACGGTGTGTTCACAGGTCATTTATCTTCAGTAGACTTGACTACTGTAACGGTGTGTTCACAAGTCATTTATCTTCAGTAAACTTGACTACTGTAACGGTGTGTTCACAGGCCTCTGTAAAAAGTCAATCAGAAAGCTGCAGCTGATTCAGAACGCTGCAGCTGGAGTCCTCACTAAGACCAGGAAAGTGGATCACATCACTCCAGGTCTGAGGTCTTTGCACTGGCTCCCTGTCAAACAAAGAATTGACTTTAAAATCCTGCTGCTGGTTTATAAAGCACTGAATGGTTTAGGGCCTAAGTATGTTTGTGATCTGCTGCTACCTTATGAACCATCCCGGCCCCTCAGGTCGTTTGGGACGGGTCTACTTTCTGTTCCAAGAGTCAGAACTAAACATGGAGAAGCAGCGTTCAGCTTTTCTGCTCCACACATCTGGAACCAGGTCCTGAAAGCTGCAGGTCTGCTGAGACCCTCAGCTCCTTTAAGTCCACATTGAAGACTTTTCTGCTTGCTGCTGCCTTTAACTGAACCAGATTAAATTACTGCATCTCACTACTGCATTTTATTTCTTAAACTGCACTGCAACTTTTATTCAACTTTTATTTTTTAAGTTGCTTTTTCTACTTTTATTTTGTTTAATGTTTTCTTAACTGTTTTTAAATCTGCATTATGTTTTGATGCTTTTAATGGTTTTATGTGAAGCACTTTGAATCGCCTTGTTGTTGAAATGTGCTCTACAAATAAACTTGCCTTGCCTTGCCTTGCCTTGTCCCGACCCGTCGTCCCAACCCCTCGTCCAGACCCCTTGTCCCGACCCTCATCCAGACCCCTTGTACCGACCCCTCGTCTCTAGTCATCATCCCTACTCCAACCCCTCGACCCGACCCATCCTCCCTAATCTGACCCCTCGTCCCTACTCCGATCTCTTGTCCTGACCCCTCGTCCCTACTCATCGTCCAACTCCGACCCCTCGTCCCTACTCATCGTCCCTACTCCGACCCCTTGTCCCGAACCCTCGTCCTTACTCATCATCCCTATTCATCGTCCCTACTCATCGTCCCTATTCATCGTCCCTACTCCGACCCCTTGTCCCAACCCATCGTCCCTACTCCGATCCCTTGTCCCGACCCCTCATCCCTACTCATCGTCCCTACTCCGACCCCTTGTCCCGACCCCTCGTCCCTACTCATCGTCCCTACTCCGACCCCTTGTCCCAACCCCTCGTCCCTACTCCGATCCCTTGTCCCGACCCCTCATCCAGACCCCTTGTTCCGACCCCTCGTCCCTACTCCGATCCCTTGTCCCGACCCCTCGTCCCTACTCCGATCCCTTGTCCCGACCCCTCGTCCCTACTCATCGTCCCTACTCCGACCCCTTGTCCCGACCCCTCGTCCCTACTCATCGTCCCTACTCCGACCCCTTGTCCCGACCCGTCGTCCCAACCCCTCGTCCAGACCCCTTGTCCCGACCCCTCATACAGACCCCTTGTCCCGACCCCTCGTCCCTAGTCATCATCCCTACTCCAACCCCTCGACCCGACCCATCCTCCCTAATCTGACCCCTCGTCCCTACTCCGATCTCTTGTCCTGACCCCTCGTCCCTACTCATCGACCCAACTCCAACCCCTCGTCCCTACTCATCGACCCAACTCCAACCCCTCGTCCCTACTCCGACCCCTCGTCCCTACTTATCGTCCCTACTCCGACCCCTTGTCCCTACTCATCGTCCCTACTCCGATCCCTTGTCCTGACCCCTCGTCCCTACTCATCGTCCCTACTCATCGTCCCTATTCATCGTCCCTACTCCGACCCCTTGTCCCAACCCATCGTCCCTACTCCGATCCCTTGTCCTGACCCCTCGTCCCTACTCATCGTCCCTACTCCGACCCCTCGTCCCTACTCCGACCCCTTGTCCCTACTCATCGTCCCTACTCCGACCCCTCATCCCTACTCCGACCCCTTGTCCCTACTCATCGTCCCTACTCCGACCCCTTGTCCCTACTCATCGTCCCTACTCCGATCCCTTGTCCTGACCCCTCGTCCCTACTCATCGTCCCTACTCCGACCCCTCGTCCCTACTCCGACCCCTTGTCCCTACTCATCGTCCCTACTCCGACCCCTTGTCCTGACCCCTCGTCCCTACTCATCGTCCCTACTCCGACGCCTCGTCCCTACTCATCATCCCTACTCCGACCCCTTGTCCCTACTCATCGTCCCTACTCCGACCCCTTGTCCCTACTCATCGTCCCTACTCCGATCCCTTGTCCTGACCCCTCGTCCCTACTCATCGTCCCTACTCCGACCCCTCATCCCTACTCCGACCCCTTGTCCCTACTCATCGTCCCTACTCCGACGCCTCGTCCCTACTCATCGTCCCTACTCCGACCCCTTGTCCCGACCCCTCGTCCCTACTCATCGTCCCTACTCCGACCCCTTGTCCCGACCCCTAGTCCAGACCCGACCCCTTGTCCTGACCCCCCATCCTGACCTCTATCCCAGACTCCTTGTATGTGAACAACATTCTTGGCGAAACATTTTATTCTGTTTTTGTTCTTCTCTCTGAGAGTCAGAGATGTCTGATGCTTCAGAGGAAGAGTGGAAGTCAGATCTGACCTTCATCGTGGAGGACCTGGAGGATAATCAGTACGTTAAGATGCTGGAGTGTTTGGATAAAATCGCTCGATGTAAGAAGACTAACGGATTCAGAGAACAAATGCCTGGGATGATCATCCAGTACTAAGGACTGCTGGAGTCCATCTTGGCGATCAAAGACGCCATGCAGAAGATTCCGAGGAACCTGCTGCGGCGCCACGTGGAACGAGCGATGATGGAGAACGACGACCAGGGTGAGTTCACACCATCAGGTCTGGATTAGAGGAGTACACAACCCATGGATCGGTTCAGAACTAAAGAACAAAGCGGGGAAATATAACTGTTGATCTCTGATCACGTTTATTTAGCTGCTGATACTAATTACTGAAACACTGATTGGTTGTTTACAAAGTCACATGATCAGAGATCAGAGAAACATCCATGACGTCCTGATCACATGATCTACTGGAGGAAAAACTGTATTTAAATTTTTTTAACGATAACTGTGAGGGTGCAGAATGGATCTGTCTGTAATTGTTATCAATGAAGGAGAACTCTGGTGTTACTTTCATAGTTTTATTCATCATTTCTGACAGTGATGATAACATTGTTCAGAGACACTTGACGTCCCTGGATGGACAGAAGTACAATACACAACATAATAGTATTATAGGATTAGAGTAGTACTAGCGGGTAGTAGTAGCATACAAATGGTTACCACCAATAATACCAGCTGGTGGATATAATACAATAATAATAAAAACAGGAATAGTGATGTGACTAATAATGATAATAATGATAATAATAATAATAATAACTATAAAGCACATCCAGCTCCATTTAAGCAAAGTATTTTGTATGTATTTGAACTAGCACTCCCTGTGTTTAGGACGTCTATATTTTTTGCTAAAAGTCAACGGATTAATGAAATAAGATCCGTAACTTAACTGGTGTTTGTTTCTCATCTTGAGATCAACAGAAAAGCAGCCAAGCCGACAATGTAAGGAATACACTTTTTTGATATAATATTGAAATCCTTCCAACGCATCTCACCAATAATAAAAATGTCACAACGATGTTTTGAAATATAAAGTAAGCCTGTTAACCATCTATGTTTTCCAGGAGAGAAGCGCTACAGCTACATGGGTAAGAGATGTTTCTCTGAAATTAGTTGTAATTGTTTGTATTTATTGTTTCTTTCACTGAGTTTTTTTATTTGTACGCAGAAGAAATCCATCCAGGATCTGAAATCCAGTGAAATCCTTGAGACGGAGGGGTTCATCGGGAAAGTGGTTCAGAAGTCCGGGCTGCGAACATATCAAAACAAAGAAAATGAGAAAAAGTTCTTCTATCTGGGCGTGGCTGATGAGACGGCCAGCATTAAAGTGAGAGTATACGGAAAAGATCGCTATAAAGAACTCAAGGAGGGGAACTCCTACTTGTTCTCCAGAGGACTCAATAAAGAGGAGAACGTCGTTCTGGTCACCTCAAACAGCAAAGTGTCTCAGGCTCCATCTGTTGGCGTGCCAGAGGAGCTGGAGAAGGAGGCCAGAGAGCTCATCTGTCCAGAGAGCCCAGCTGTCTCCATCCAAGAAGCCAAATCACTCGCCGACAAGACAAGAGTGACGGTGGAAGGAACCGTGACAGAGGTGAGTTTCAACCTTTTCAAATCCAATCGAGAAGACTGAGCGTTATACAAAACTGTAAATCATAGCTTGTTTTATGTTTTTTTTAAAGCCCCAAAACTGCTGTATTTGGATGTATTGAACGCCATAAGTAATATACAAGTGAAATATATGGTTTGGTACATGAAAAAATTCAAATGTCGGAAATGCGCACAATTACACTTTTTTTTTGTCCTGGCCTGAATGTTCTCTGTTCTAAACCCTCTCTAACTTTGTTCTGCTTCACTTTATCAAAGTCAACCTTTGCAGAGTGAATGTTCACATATTGAGCTATGATTTGGGTTAGAGAATGTTCACATATTAAGCTATGATTTGGGTTAGAGAATGTTCACATATTGAGTTATGATTTGGGTTAGAGAATGTTCACATATTGAGTTATGATTTGGGTTAGAGAATGTTCACATATTGAGCTATGATTTGGGTTAGTGAATGTTCACATATTGAGCTATGATTTGGGTTAGAGAATGTTCACATATTGAGCTATGATTTGGGTTAGAGAATGTTCACATATTGTGTTATGATTTAGGTTAGAGTTGGACCTTACAGCTGCATCATTTCAAAGAAATAATCATCCTGAAAGTGATTTCTTTATAGGCGGACCTGAAACCTTTTCATTGTTGTTGTGTGTCATCTTCATTTACTCTTAACCAGTAACATATAGACTGATATTTACACATCTGAACTAAATCTCACATGTGTACCTTTTATTATAACCCAAATAGCCCTAGTGGTTGCAGAGATACACCCTTTTTAGTTTGGGGATGACTTTTTCGAGGAAAGGGCCTAAAAATAGGTTGGTTTCCAAAAGGTTAGACGGGATCTACTCTCTCCGTCTGCGTACCATCACAGAGTTGGAACGACGAAACGCTCAATCTGATGCTCGTGATCTCAGCCAGAGATCCTCGTCAGGTTGAACTACTTTAATCTTGGAGTCTCGCGTGAACCGTAGACAGTCCCGTGCAGCTTTTTCTCCATTGAACACGCCCCCAAAAATGAATGGAATTAGCCCAAAAAGAGTCCAGACGGATGAACTCTGAGCACAATTCCTTCGTTTTCACTCAAAAATAAATAAATAATTAGATGAACAGATAATACACATGACTAGAGATTAAAATAACTGGTAACAACAACCAAGACAACAAAGTTGTTGAAAACATGAGACACAAGCTGAAAGTCGGACAGGTGAGAAAATACAAAAAATGCCCCCCCCCCCCTGTGTTGCCTGTGTTGTTTGTTCAGATCGATCCTTTCCATCAAGGGAAGGTGAATTACAAACGGACGAAAGTAAAGCAGCAACGTTTCCAGCTCAAAGATGAAACCGGTTCCATCCGGATCGTCATGTGGGACGAAGCAGCCGTCGGCTTGTGTGTCGGCTTGTCAGTCGGCGACGTCGTTCAGCTCCCCAACATGAAGACCAACGAATACCACGAAGACGTATCGCTCAACTCAACCGTAGACACCAGACTTATCAAGGTGATCTCCAAGCCACACGTCGGCCATGTTTGTAGTTCAGTCTGTGTAAGGAATGCATGTCTGGAAAAAGCCGTCAAGTGTTAAAAGGTATTTTGTTTTATTTTTTCTGTCTTCATGCAGCGTCAAAGTGTCGGCGTCCAGAAGTTGAGAATTGAGATTATAGGAATCAAGAAAGCCACAATGAAGGAGATCCAGCTGGAGGCCGAAGTCCAGCAACAGCTACACACGTCTGTTGTGGCGACGCGACTTCTGTTGAAGGCGTTGGGCCTCAAACCGGCGGGCGGCTTCAGAGAACGTCTGCTTGAATTGATGCCGCTGGCAGCAGACGCAGAGATACAAGGAAACAAAATCACTGCAATTACAGCCGCTTCAAAGATGTAAAGCAGGGGTGCCCAATATGTCGATCGCGATCTACCAGTCGATCGCAGAGGTAGTGCGGGTAGATCGCATGCCATTTAAAAAATAACAATAATTAAAAAAATTAAAAAAAACTTTAGCGACAAAACCCAGCTCCCAGTGTGCAAATTAATGTCAATCACTACGGACGCTGCGCCCGCAATGGTTGGCCGCTTGAATGGATGTATTGAAAAGTACAGGGAGATGTTTTCCCCGACTTCCTTCATTACCACTGCATAACACACCAACAAGCATTATGCGCTACAACGCTAAACATGAAAGAGATCACGGATGTGGCAACAAAGATCGTCTAATCGAGCGAGAGCTCTTCAAAGACGGATGTTCTGTGCGCATCTGGAGAAGGACTGCAGCCACTCTGACCTCCTGCTGCACACTGATGAGAGACGCTTATAGAGCTCTGTCCGGAGATACAGGAGTTTCTCCATGTTGTTAAACATGCAGAATACAACCAACTAAGAGCATGTCAATATGCTCACGTTTCTGAATTACAATTTAAAACGTGTGTCAATTGTGTGTTCCCCTGAAGGAGGGAGCAGCAAGACGTGGGACTGTAATGAGTCATTTTGATTTACTTTTAAACCCTTGCGCTTTAATTATCGGGTAGGATGGACAATTTTTTTTAAACTTTTGGACTTTGAATGGCACTTACAGCCCAGTTATTCTTTAGTTATTTTGCACTTTTAGAGGCTTGATTCCTATGTTGAGCTACCTTTAAAGCTTTATTTGTACTTGTTCTTTACTTTTAAAGCATATGTGCACTTTAATTTGTATTACTATTTAATTTATTTGTTGTGATGATGTTCTGATGTTCAGATCTTGTTACTCAAATACATTTGAAGTTCAAATTCCAACATTTTGAGTTACTATTCTTAATTTGCTATGGGAAATAGTCATTAGATTTAGTCGATTAATCAAAAAAATAGTCGATAGATTAGTCGTTTATGAAAATAATCGTTAGTTGCAGCCCTAGAGTCAGCCTTTTCCCACATGAAAAAGATTAAGTCCAAACACCGTTCCACCATGACTGATGACCCTTTGGTCTGCCTGACGCTGACTACCAGCAGCTGCTGTCCGGACTATGCAACCCTGCTGGTTCCATGCAGTGAAGTCATCAGAGCAAAATATAATGACCAAAAATGTACAGAATTGTATTGTGTCATCAGGGTTCATGCAGTTATGCAAGGTACGCCAATATTGTAAATATAAAGTATACTCTGTATATTTATACATTAATAATGCTTTATATATATATATATATATATATATATATATATATATATATATATATATATATATATATATATATATATATATATATATATATATATGCTTGGGCTAAACCTACATTTTTCAAAATGTTCAGACCAATCGGACTCGGCAAAAATTTTCATCAGATAGGGGTGTCAGGCAAAAGTTGGAAAAAATTGCTCGCTAGCGCCCCCTTGAGTCGTGAAAGCTATCCATTTCTGACACCTATGACCGATTTACTTGGAATTTAACATGCATGTTCGGTTGTGTCTGCTCTACAAAAAGACAAAATCAAAGCATTAAGCTCCGCCTACTTAGATTTTCCGCCATTTTGAATTTAGTAAAAAAAACACTTCATTTCCAACTTCTCCTAAACTTTGGGTCCATTTCAACTGTCTGTTGATCATCGTTGGGTCAATGTGATCAAACTATAGTTTCAACTTTGTTGATATCTCATTCTCCGAGGCGTTACAGCAGTTTGTAGGCGCCGTGTGGACCGCTGCCTGCCGTGTTCTGCTGGACTAGAGCGACACGCAACACTTGCTGTGCTGCTGGTCCATTCCACCCCTCCCCCACTGATGCCACAGACAAGGCGACACTTTTTTATTACTGTAATGTACCGCAAACCACTGAAAAGCTCCACTTCTTAGCGGTCAGAATCCTTTTTAATTATGTCGTAAAGCGTTAACTTTAGAAGAATTACGGTAATATGAATCACTTTCTGTCGCCGGAGACAGGGTTTGTACTACAACAGTTTTAGAGTTGTAAATGAACTGACAGCTGCATGCAGAGTATTTTTCCTCGGTATAACTAACATAACTAACCACATTCCACCCTGCGCGCTCATGTCATGTGACATATAGGGTTCTGTCTGTCAGCCTCCTGCAGTGATCCCTTCTGTCACAATGAGTGGACCCAGGAAAAGACCACAGTGAGTGCAGAGTCTTTAAGGAGTGGACTGCTAAGTATTTTTTCACCGAAGTACGATCAGAGGCAGTATGTCTTATTTGCCAAGAAACCATTGCAGTATTCAAAGAATACAATATTAGCCACTTTTCCGCCAAGCATGCTAACTATGCTAGCCAACAGTCAACGACAGAACGGGCGGCTACTGCTAAGAGGTTGGCAGCCAATTTAAAGAGTCAGCAAAATATTGCAACTGCTATACAAGAATCAAGCACCAAGGCAATTTTTTTGCTAGCATTCAAATTAGCAAAAGCTAGCAAGCCTTTCTCTGAAGGAGAGTTTTTGAAAGAATGTATGGTAGAAACAGCAGGTCTCTTATGTCCAGAGAGCAAAAACAAATTTGAAAAATTGAGTTTATCACGCAGAACAGATTTAACCAGCGAGTTGAACAAAAAAGCTGAGTCATTTACGTTATATTCTCACACCGCCCCCTGCCGGCCTCGCCGTCGTCCAGTGTAGAGCCACGGGTCTCACACCGCCCAGCACCCCCTGTGGCGGACCACAGGCTCCCCACCTTCCCTTTGGCTCCAGTAATCTGTTTTACCAGATACTCATACTCTCATGTGGTCTGCATTTGGGTCCGCAACATTGTCCTCCCGTGACAGGTTCACACAAACACTCTCCATCCATCTGATACTGGCCCGCCCGTGTGTCAATTTTTTTTATTCAATGTGGCCCCTGAGCCAAAAAGTTTGCCCACCCCTGCTCTAAACCGTACCAGTCGGCCATTTTGGTTTTCTTCGTTAATTTTTTCCTATTTCTAGTTCAAATTGCCATAGTTTCCCAGTAGGTGGCGCTCTGACTATGAGTTAATATTGACATGCAGAAGTCTTCCAGCCATGCCTCTCATAAAGCATGTTAACTTTGGCCGTTCCATGAAACCTCAAGCTTTTGATCACTTTTCATACATATTTTTATCTGTATATATATTTATATACACATATATATAAATATGTGTGTATATATGTGTGCGTGTGTGTGTATATATATATATATATATATATATATATATATATATATATATATATATATATATATATATATATATATGTGTGTGCGCTATTTTTTAGGAAGTCTTTAAATGTTTAAAATAATTAAACACCTTCTTTAAGCAGCTGATATTTCAGACACTTTGAAATGTATATATATGTATATGTGTGTATGTCTTCCTCCTCTGACTGATGCTAAAGGATCAGCTCAACAACTGCCTTCAAGAAAATGTGCAGTTCATTTTGTATTTTTCCACACATGAAACTGAAAGTATGAGTTGTGTTCTCACTCGTGGGTTAAACCATTGTTCTCTAAAGGGGGGGGGGGGGGGGGGGGGGGGACTGTACTTTAGAAACTGGGAGTTTGATTGATCAACAGTCAAAGTTAAGTAAACATAAAAGCTGATGATGATAAATCCACATATATTGTAGGATAATTTGCAGACGAGGAGGGAAGTAAACAGGAAGTAAAACAGGCAGGAAGTTGGTTTCTGCCACATGAGTTCAGACTTTGTGTCTTCTGGTTACTAAAAACTGGTTAGCGGACAAAGAAGAGGAGAAGGTGAGCATTAATTAGAGGCTTTGCTGCTTATTTATTTATAGGTTTCTTCAATAACATTCCTTACAAAACTAAACGCTTCGATCAAAGGAAAAGGTAACGAATCCCAGAGGAGAGAAGCCACATGTTGTGTTTGTGCTTTCTATACATTTAACAAAGTGTTTATTTACTTGTTTAGTTGCGAAGTAGACCGTTGTTGATTAAAATAAGAGAATACTTCCTGAAATGTTTGTGCAGCTTTGTTCTTCCTTTTAGCCAAATATTGTTTCTATCTTCCTGTAAATTGTTCTGTGAGTTAAATTCATTGTATTTGTTCACATAAAGATGATTCTGATCCGAACAAAGCCTCAGAAATGGATTATATTTATATTGTCTTAAAGAATGTGAAGCTGGTTTATAGTTTTTTCTAAACTATATATCAGTTCACCAGTAAATATAAAGTATAACACGTTGTTATACATTCAATAAACGTGAAATGAATATCCGTTCATTTCTGCTTTCTTTGTACTTTTAGGGCGCTCTCAGCACCGATACCGAAAGTGCGCGAATAGATGCACAACAATCAGACCCCGACCCATCGTCCCGAGTCCGAACCCTCGCCCAGACCCCGACAACTTATCACCCCTACCTCTCGTTCTGACCCAGCTCCTCATCCAGACCCCGACCCAAACCATGGTCCCAATCCGACCCAACTCCTCGTCCCGACCCTTTGGCCCGACCCCTCGTCCCATCCAGAACCCCTTGTTCTGACCCCGACCCATCGTCCCGACATCTCGTCCCAACCCGACTCAACCCATCATCCCAACCCCGATCCCTTGCACCGACCCGACGCCTCGTCCAGACCCTGACCCAACCCATCATCCTGATCCGACCCCTCATGCCGACATTGTCCCGTCCCAACCAATCATCCCGACCCTACTCCTCGTCAAGATCCTTTTCCCCGACCCATCGTCCCGATTTGAACCCTTTGATCCCAGACCCCGAGTCCATACCCTACTCCTCGTCCAGACTCTGACCCATCATCCCGACCCAACCCCTCGTCCTGACCCCTCGTCCTGACCCCTTTTCCCATCCTGAGTCCAAACCCGACTCGCCTTGTCGCCCTCACTAGAACATTCATTGTTAATCATTAGTGAAAAATATCTTGATAAACTAAACCTGGAAGAATCATAAACGATTATTTTCTGCAGTAATCCAAAATCTCTTTGTTTACAGATGTCATTGCTGGCTTTAGAGACCAAGTGGAAAACAGTCCTGACCTCCATCCTGGAGGAGCTGACCCCATATCAAGTCAGGAAGTTGCTGTTCAAACTGGAAAAAATCCCTCAAGGTCTGAGGACTGAGAGGCACAGAGAAGAACTCCCTGATCTGATCATCCAGCACTACGGGACACAAGGGTCCATCTCTGTGATCGATAAAGAAATGAAGGTCTTAACGAGGAATGACGCTAAAGTCCAGGAGCCGCTGCAAAGCATTGTGGTTAAAATGAAAGAACTGAAGAAACGACAGGAAGCAAAGGGTGAGTTAATTTAGATCATCTCCTCCCTTGCTGGATTATTTTAACATGAAGTGAATAAAAGAGAATAAAAACATAATTGACTTCCAGAAACGGCAAAACAACCTGCAACTGCCTCAGGATCAGGGAAAAAGACAAAACCTGCAACTGGTACATATACACATATTCACGTACACATATATATACACACAAATACAACACACACACACACACAAATGTAATATATATATATATATATATATATATATATATATATATATATATATATAAAGTGTTGTACTTTTCAGGGACGACGAGCAAACCAGCATCTGCCTCTGGATCAGTGAAGACGCCAAAACCTGCAGCTGGTAGGTCAAAACAAACGAATGCAGAACAGTCAAAAAGTAAGAAATGTTTATGTGTTACCTGAAAACCATTAACAGTGTTTGTTTCTTTGTTTTTTTAAAGGTCAACCGAAGAGCTGCCAACCTTACATGGTGAGAATCAAAAGAGTTAACGATAAGCGCCCAAGTCTCGCCGTAACCGACTCTTATCTCTCGCTACAAGCGTCTTGGCGTTAACAACTCTTGCATTTAGCCGTAACCGACTCCTACGTCTCGCCGCAACCGACTCCTACGTCTCGCCGCAACCGACTCCTACGTCTCGCCGCAACCGACTCCTACGTCTCGCCGCAACCGACTCCTACGTCTCGCCGCAACCAACTCCTACGTCTCGCCGCAACCGACTCCTACGTCTCGCCGCAACCGACTCCTACGTCTCGCCGTCACCGACTCTCGTGTCTCGCCGCAACCGACTCCCGCGTCTCGCCGTAACCGACTCCCACGTCTCGCCGTAACCGACTCATACGTCTCGCCGTAACCGACTCCCACGTCTCGCCTTAACCAACTCCTATGTCTCGCCGTAAACGACTCTCGCTTCTCGACGTAACCGACTCCCACGTCTCGCCTTAACCAACTCCTACGTCTCGCCGTAAGCGACTCTCGCTTCTCGACGTAACCGACTCTCACGTCTCGCCGTAACCGACTCCTACGTCTCGCCGTAACAGACTCCTGCTTCTCGCCGTAACTGACTCCCACGTCTCGCTGTAACCAACTCCTACGTCTCGCCGTATCCGACTCCCACGTCTCGCCTTAACCGACTCCTACGTCTTGCCGTAACCGACTCCCACGTCTCGCCGTAACCGACTCCTACGTCTTGCCGTAACCGACTCCCACGTCTCGCCTTAACCAACTCCTACGTCTCGCCGTAACCGACTCCTACGTCTCGCCGTAACCGACTCCTACGTCTAGCCGTAAGCGACTCTCGCTTCTCGGCGTAACCGACTCTCACGTCTCTCCGTAGCTGACTCCTACGTCTAGCCGTAACCGACTCCTACGTCTAGCCGTAAGCGACTCTCGCTTCTCGGCGTAACCGACTCCTACGTCTCGCCGTAACAAATTTCCGCCTCGCGGCGTAACCGACTCCCGCGTCTCGCCGTAACCGACTCCCACGTCTTGCTGTAACCAACTCCTACGTCTCGCCGTAACCGACTCCCACGTCTCGCCGTCACCGACTCCTACATCTCGGCGTAACCGACTCCCACGTCTCGCCGTAACCGACTCCCAGGTCTCGTCGTACCCGACTCCTACGTCTTGCCGTAACCGATTCTCGCTTCTCGGCGTAACCGACTCTCACGTCTCGCCGTAGCTGACTCCTACGTCTAGCCGTAACCGACTCCCGCGTCTCGCCGTAACCGACTCCCACGTCTCGCTGTAACTAACTCCTACGTCTCGCCGTATCCGACTCCCACGTCTCGCCTTAACCGACTCCTACGTCTTGCCGTAACCGACTCCCACGTCTCGCCGTAACCGACTCCTACGTCTTGCCGTAACCGACTCCCACGTCTCGCCTTAACCAACTCCTACGTCTCGCCGTAACCGACTCCTACGTCTCGCCGTAACCGACTCCTACGTCTCGCCGTAAGCGACTCTCGCTTCTCGGCGTAACCGACTCTCACGTCTCGCCGTATCCGACTCCCACGTATCGCCGTAACAGACTCCTGCTTCTCGCCGTAACTGACTCCCACGTCTCGCTGTAACCAACTCCTACGTCTCGCCGTAACCGACTCCCACGTCTCGCCATAACCGACTCCCACGTCTCGCCATAACCGACTCCCACGTCTCGCCATAACCGACTCTCGCTTCTCGGCGTAACTGACTCCTACGTCTCGCCGTAACCGACTCCCACGTCTCGCCGTAACCGACTCCAAGTCTTGCCGTAACCGACTCCTATGTCTTGCCGTAACCGACTCCGACGTCTAGCCGTAACCGACTCCTACGTCTAGCCGTAAGCGACTCCTACGTCTAGCCGTAAGCGACTCTCGCTTCTCGGCGTAACCGACTCTCACGTCTCTCCGTAGCTGACTCCTACGTCTAGCCGTAACCGACTCCGACGTCTAGCCGTAACCGACTCCGACGTCTAGCCGTAACCGACTCCTACGTCTAGCCGTAAGCGACTCTCGCTTCTCGGCGTAACCGACTCTCACGTCTCTCCGTAGCTGACTCCTACGTCTAGCCGTAACCGACTCCTACGTCTAGCCGTAAGCGACTCTCGCTTCTCGGCGTAACCGACTCCTACGTCTCGCCGTAACAAATTTCCGCCTCGCGGCGTAACCGACTCCCGCGTCTCGCCGTAACCGACTCCCACGTCTCGCTGTAACCAACTCCTACGTCTCGCCGTAACCGACTCCCACGTCTCGCCGTCACCGACTCCTACATCTCGGCGTAACCGACTCCCACGTCTCGCCGTAACCGACTCCCAGGTCTCGTCGTACCCGACTCCTACGTCTTGCCGTAACCGATTCTCGCTTCTCGGCGTAACCGACTCTCACGTCTCGCCGTAACCGACTCCCACGTCTTGCTGTAACCGATTCTCGCCGTAACCGACTCTCACGTCTCGCCGTAACCGACTCCTACGTCTCGCCGTAGCAAATTTCCGCCTCTTGGCGTAACCGACTCCCGCGTCTCGCCGTAACCGACTCCCACGTCTCGCTGTAACCGATTCTCGCGTCTCGCCGTAACCGACTCCCACGTCTCGCCGTAACCAACTCCTACGTCTCGCCGTAACCGACTCTCGTTTCTCGGCGTCTACGACTCTCACGTCTCTCACGTCTCACCGTAACAAACTCCCACGTCTCGCCGTAACAAACTCCTACCTCTCGCCGTAACCGACTCCCACGTCTCGCCTTAACCAACTCCCACGTCTCGCCATAACCGACTCCTACGTCTCGCCGTAAAAAACTCCCGCCTCTCGGCGTAACTGACTCTCGCTTCTTGCTGTAACCGACTCCTACGTCTCGGCGTAACCGACTCCCACGTCTCGCTGTAACCAACTCCTACGTCTTGCCGTAACCGACTCTCGCTTCTCGGTGTAACCGACTCTCACGTCTCGCCGTAACTGACTCTCGCTTCTCGGCGTAAACAACTCTCACGTCTCGCCGTAACAAACTCCTACGTCTCGCCGTAACAAACTCCCGCCTCTCGCCGTAACCGACTCCCGCCTCTCGGCGTAACCGACTCTCACGTCTCGCCGTAACCGACTCCTAAGTCTTGCCGTAACCGACTCCCACGTCTCGCCTTAACCAACTCCTACGTCTCGCCGTAACCGACTCCCGCCTCTCGGCGTAACCGACTCCTACGTCTTGCCGTAACCGACTCCCGCTTCTTGCCATAACCGACTCCCACGTCTCGCCGTAACCGACTCCTACGTCTCGCCGTAACTGACTCCCGCCTCTCGGCGTAACCGACTCCTACGTCTTGCCGTAACCGACTCTCGCTTCTCGCCTTATCCGACTCCTACGTCTCGCCGTAAGCGACTCTCGCTTCTCGCCGTAACCGACTCCCACATCTCGCCGTAACCGACTCCTACGTCTTGCCGTAACCGACTCTCGCTTGTCGGCGTAACCCACTCCTACGTCTCGCCATAACCGACTCCTACGTGTCGCCGTAAAAAACTCCCGCCTCTCGGCGTAACTGACTCTCGCTTCTTGCTGTAACCGACTCCTACGTCTCGGCGTAACCGACTCCCACGTCTCGCTGTAACCAACTCCTACGTCTCGCTGTAACCGACTCCCACGTCTCACCGTAACCGACTCCTACGTCTTGCCGTAACCGACTCTCGCTTCTCGGTGTAACCGACTCTCACGTCTCGCCGTAACTGACTCTCGCTTCTCGGCGTAAACAACTCTCACGTCTCGCCGTAACCAACCCCTACGTCTCGCCGTAACAAACTCCTACGTCTCGCCGTAACAAACTCCCGCCTCTCGCCGTAGCCGACTCCCGCCTCTCGGCGTAACCGACTCTCACGTCTCGCCGTAACCGACTCCTAAGTCTTGCCATAACCGACTCCCACGTCTCGCCTTAACCAACTCCTACGTCTCGCCGTAACCGACTCCCGCCTCTCGGCGTAACCGACTCCTACGTCTTGCCGTAACCGACTCCCGCTTCTTGCCATAACCGACTCCCACGTCTCGCCGTAACCGACTCCTACGTCTCGCCGTAACTGACTCCTGCCTCTCGGCGTAACCGACTCCTACGTCTTGCCGTAACCGACTCTCGCTTCTCGCCTTAACCAACTCCTACGTCTCGCCTTATCCGACTCCTACGTCTCGCCGTAAGCGACTCTCGCTTCTCGCCGTAACCGACTCCCACATCTTGCCGTAACCGACTCCTACGTCTTGCCGTAACCGACTCTCGCTTGTCGGCGTAACCGACTCCCGCATCTCGCCGTAACCGACTCCCACGTCTTGCCGTAACCGACTTCTACGTCTTGCCGTAACCGACTCACACGTCTCGCCGTAAACGACTCCCACGTCTCGCCTTAACCAACTCCCGCCTCTCGCCGTAATCGACTCTCGCTTCTCGGCTTAACCGACTCCCACGTATTCGTCGTAACTGACTCCCGCCTCTCGCCGTAACCGACTCCCGTCTCTCGCCGTAACCGACTCCTACGTCTCGTCGTAACTGACTCCCGCCTCTCGCCGTAACAAACTTCCGCATCTCGCCGTAACCGACTCCTGCCTCTCGGCGTTACCGACTCTCACGTCTCGCCGTAACCGACTCCCACGTCTCGCCGTAACCGACTATCACGTCTCGCTGTAACCAACTCCTACGTCTCGCCGTAACCGACTCCCACGTCTCGCCGTAGCCGACTCCCACGTTTCGCCGTAACCGACTCCCGCTTCTTGCCATTACCGACTCTCACGTCTCGCCGTAACCGACTCCTACGTCTCGCCGTAACCGACTCCCACGTCTCGCCTTAACCAACTCTGTCTTGCCGTAACCGACTCTCGCTTGTTGGCGTAACCGACCCCCGCGTCTTGCCGTAGCCGACTCCTACGTCTCGCCGTAACCGACTCCCACGTCTCGCCTTAACCAACTCCCGCCTCTTGCCGTAACCGACTCTCGCTTTTCGGCGTAGCCGACTCCCACGTCTCGTCGTAACTGACTCCCGCCTCTCGCCGTAACCGACTCCTACGTCTCGTCGTCACTGACTCCCGCCTCTCGCCGTAACCGACTCCCACGTCTCGCCTTTACCAACTCCCGCCTCTTGCCGTAACCGACTCTCACGTCTCGCCGTAACCGACTCCCACCGTAACTACAGCGTCTCGCTGTAACCGACTTGACGTCGTCGTCTTTCTGAAATTTCCCCTAAACCATCCAAAATATTTTACAGACTTGATCATGATTCAGACCTCCAGATTATCTCCAACAGTGTTCATTAAGTATTTAAATACACACTTAGATGTAGTAGTTAAATAGTTCAGTGCTTATCAGAGTTCTGGTCCTAAACTCCACTATGAATGTCCATCTCTCTTTATTCAGGTTCCCAGTACAGCGGTCCAGACTGGGAGGATTAAAATAACGGGAATCAAATCGTCCAATAAGAGGAACACTCACCTGGAGGTCGAGTTCAACGGCGGGCTGCAGACGTTTTATGTGACAACTCGACTTCTTGCAGAGGCATTTGGCCTCAAAGCGGAGGATTTTACAGAAACGTTCTTTCTGTCAATCAAAGCAGACGCAAAAATACAAGGAAATAAGATTATAGAAATTAAAAAGTTATAACAAAAGAAATTACACTGTTTTGTGTAAGTCGAACGCCGTTGACGGCGGAGTGGACGGTGTGGTTGGTGGTTGTCTTTTTGCATTATCTTATTAATACATTCATTTGTTAATTACTTTAATGTTGCAGCTGATATAGGGCTTCGTTATTAATTCATTTTTACTCATCTCTTGCTCAGCTTGTGAATTCCACCGGGGATCAAAGTTATTTTAAATCTATTATACATGCTAATTTGTTTGTTGATTGTATTTTGGAGTTGAAGTATAAAGTATCAGATAACCATTGTTCTCTAAAGGGGAGGGGGGAGGCTGTACTTTAGAAACTGGGAGTTTGATTGATCAACAGTCAAAGTTAAGTAAACATAAATCCTGCTGATGATAAATCCACATATATTTTAAAATAACTTGCAGACGAGGAGAGAAGTAAACAGGAAGTAAAACAGGCTGGAAGTTGGTTTCTGCCATAAGCAAATTCAGAATTGTTTTCTGTTTACCGAACAGGAAAAACAGGTTAGCGGACGAAGAAGAGGAGAAGGTGAGCTTGAGGCTTTGCTGCTTTTTTCTTTATACGATTATTTAATAACATTCATTATAAAACAAAATGTTTCAATCAAAGGAAAAGATAACGAATCCCAGAGGAGACAAATGTTGTGTTTGTGATTCGGTTTCTATGGTGACGAATGCTTACTAGTCCTGTGGAAGCTTTTACCACTAAAGCAATTGCGTTCTGTGCATTTAACAAACTACACAACATGTTTGTTGTTTACTTGTTTTGTTGAGAAATATACCATTTTTAATTTGTTTGAATAGAAGAGGGACGTCCTGAAATGTTTGTGCAGCTTTGTTCTTCCTTTCAGCCAAATGTTGTTTCTATCTTCCTGTAAATTGTTCTGTGAGTTAAATTCATTGTATTTGTTCACATAAAGATGATTGTGATCCGAACAAAGCCTCAGAAATGGATTATATTCATAATGTCTTAAAGATTAGACGAATGCCTCAAAACCCATCAGTCTGCAGCAAACTGCCGGTGCCTTGTGGACACAGAACAGCACAAGGTTAGCACAGCAGCTATGAGTCGCCTTTTGGTTTAACCTCTCTCTGTGAATCAGCTTTTCTGACATGAACTTCAAGAAGAACAAACACAGAACGCCTCAGTACCATGGGTGCCCGAGCCTTCAGCTGCTCAGCACCCAGGCTCTGGAACTCCCTCCCCCCACACATAAGACAATCAGACTCCATCACATCATTCAAGTCTCAACTCAAAACTCATCTGTTCAAACTGGCATACACACTATAACTCTGAGGGGGCGGGGTTTATATCATATTGTATATAGTTTTTATTATATAGTTTATATTATATAGTTAATGTCATATTGTATATAGTTTATATTATATAGTTTATATTATATAGTTAATGTCATATTGTATATAGTTTATATTATATCGTTTATATTATATAGTTTATGTCATATATTATATAGTTTACGTCATATATTATATAGTTTGTGGTTAATGTCATATATGATATAGTTTACGTGGTATATTATATAGTTTATGTGGTATATTATATAGTTTATGTGGCATATTATATAGTTTATGTGGTATATTATATAGTTTATGTGGTATATTATATAGTTTACGTGGTATATTATATAGTTTATGTGGTATATTATATAGTTTATGTGGTATATTATATAGTTTATGTGGTACATTATATAGTTTACGTGGTATATTATATAGTTTATGTGGCATATTATATAGTTTACGTGGTATATTATATAGTTTACGTGGCATATTATATAGTTTATGTGGTATATTATATAGTTTATGTGGCATATTATATAGTTTATGTGGCATATTATATAGTTTATGTGGTATATTATATAGTTTATGTGGTATATTATATAGTTTACGTGGTATATTATATAGTTTATGTGGTATATTATATAGTTTATGTGGTACATTATATAGTTTATGTGGTACATTATATAGTTTACGTGGTATATTATATAGTTTATGTGGCATATTATATAGTTTACGTGGTATATTATATAGTTTACGTGGCATATTATATAGTTTATGTGGTATATTATATAGTTTATGTGGTATATTATATAGTTTACGTGGTATATTATATAGTTTATGTGGCATATTATATAGTTTACGTGGTATATTATATAGTTTACGTGGCATATTATATAGTTTATGTGGTATATTATATAGTTTATGTGGCATATTATATAGTTTATGTGGTATATTATATAGTTTATGTGGTATATTATATAGTTTATGTGGTATATTATATAGTTTACGTGGTATATTATATAGTTTACGTGGTATATTATATAGTTTATGTGGTATATTATATAGTTTACGTGGCATATTATATAGTTTACGTGGTATATTATATAGTTTACGTGGTATATTATATAGTTTACGTGGCATATTATATAGTTTACGTGGTATATTATATAGTTTACGTGGTATATTATATAGTTTACGTGGCATATTATATAGTTTACGTGGTATATTATATAGTTTATGTGGTATATTATATAGTTTACGTGGTATATTATATAGTTTACGTGGTATATTATATAGTTTACGTGGCATATTATATAGTTTATGTGGTATATTATATAGTTTATGTGGCATATTATATAGTTTATGTGGTATATTATATAGTTTATGTGGTATATTATATAGTTTATGTGGTATATTATATAGTTTACGTGGTATATTATATAGTTTACGTGGTATATTATATAGTTTATGTGGTATATTATATAGTTTACGTGGCATATTATATAGTTTACGTGGTATATTATATAGTTTACGTGGTATATTATATAGTTTATGTGGTATATTATATAGTTTACGTGGCATGTTATATAGTTTACGTGGTATATTATATAGTTTACGTGGTATATTATATAGTTTACGTGGCATATTATATAGTTTACGTGGTATATTATATAGTTTACGTGGTATATTATATAGTTTACGTGGCATATTATATAGTTTATGTGGTATATTATATAGTTTATGTGGTATATTATATAGTTTACGTGGTATATTATATAGTTTATGTGGTATATTATATAGTTTACGTGGTATATTATATAGTTTACGTGGTATATTATATAGTTTACGTGGCATATTATATAGTTTATGTGGTATATTATATAGTTTATGTGGCATATTATATAGTTTATGTGGTATATTATATAGTTTATGTGGTATATTATATAGTTTATGTGGTATATTATATAGTTTACGTGGTATATTATATAGTTTACGTGGTATATTATATAGTTTATGTGGTATATTATATAGTTTACGTGGCATATTATATAGTTTACGTGGTATATTATATAGTTTACGTGGTATATTATATAGTTTATGTGGTATATTATATAGTTTACGTGGCATGTTATATAGTTTACGTGGTATATTATATAGTTTACGTGGTATATTATATAGTTTACGTGGCATATTATATAGTTTACGTGGTATATTATATAGTTTACGTGGTATATTTTGTTGGTTCTTGGTGTTCATGAAGTGCAACAATGAGCTCAGAGCTGTTAGGAAGTTAAACATCATAATTAATCTGAGACGTATCGCTCAACTCAACCGCAGACACCAGATTTATCAAGGTGATCTCCAAGCCACACGTCGGCCATGTTTATAGTTCAGTATGTGTAAGGCCGTCAAGTGTTAAAAGGTAATTAATTTTTTCTGTCTTCATGCAGCTTCAAAGTGTCGGTGTCCAGACGTTGAGCATTGAGATTATAGGAATCAAGAAAGCCACAATGAAGGAGATCCAGCTGGAGGCCGAAGTCCAGCAACAGCTAGTGATGAGTCCTTTCGTGTCGAGGCTTCGATGCGCGTGACGAGTAACCAGGTAGATTTTGGTGAAGCGTATCGAGGCTTGTCTCGATGACGTATGTGGTGACGTTGGAAGCCTCTGAGCCGGCCGCACCACGTGACTGATTCAGAAAATGGTTCGTGGGTTTGCCGTGAGATTTGAAATATAAGAGGCAGAGAAACTCAATGGATTCCCTTCCTCTCTGTACAGCTTCATGTGTGTCTGTGAAAGGGTATTTTATAAAGCAGGAGAAATAGTCTCAAAAAGCCCAGCACTGTGGAAAAGTTCTTATTCTTACTTTAAAAAAATTGGACACATCAACAAGCGGAGCTGAGGCTCGAACCACCGATGCTCTGACTGAAAGTCATATTCTAACCACTGACCCACAGTCACATCACAACCCTCTCCCAATTTGTTTCGAGTTTTGATTTTGACCCCGCTAATATATCATAAAGATAGACACAATATTAATAAGTTAATAATTGATGTATTGGCATCACAAACATAATTTATTCAATTTAAAGCTTCACACACCAAAGCCATGGTGTCGTTATGATCACTCTGCCTGTTTTACATCTATTGTCCACTTGGTGGCGCAGCAGAGCAGATGAAGCTCCGTGAAGCTCCATGAAGCTCAATGAAGCTCAATGAAGCTTCGGTACATGAGCGAACCGATTGGATGGAAAGCTTCAAAGCTTCAGGAAGCTTCATCTCGCCATCACTAATATATATATATATATATATATATATATATATATATATATATATATATATATATATAGTTATATAAATAGTTAATTTCTGCACCAATAGAGGCACAACAAACACCAGCTCACTTGAGCCAATCCGGAGAAAGGACCCCTACGCCGACCCCTCACATATACATGTATATATACATACATGCATACATTTATTTATACATATACATATATATGTATAAATATAAATATATATATATATATATATATACATATACATACATAAATGTATGTCTTCCACCTCTGACTGATGCTAAAGGATCAGCTCAACAACTGCCTTCAAGAAAATGTGCAGTTCATTTTGTATTTTTCCACACATGAAACTGAAAGTATGAGTTGTGTTCTCACTCGTGGGTTAAACCATTGTTCTCTAAAGGGGGGGGGGGGGGGGGGGGGACTGTACTTTAGAAACTGGGAGTTTGATTGATCAACAGTCAAAGTTAAGTAAACATAAAAGCTGATGATGATAAATCCACATATATTGTAGGATAATTTGCAGACGAGGAGGGAAGTAAACAGGAAGTAAAACAGGCAGGAAGTTGGTTTCTGCCACATGAGTTCAGACTTTGTGTCTTCTGGTTACTAAAAACTGGTTAGCGGACAAAGAAGAGGAGAAGGTGAGCATTAATTAGAGGCTTTGCTGCTTATTTATTTATAGGTTTCTTCAATAACATTCCTTACAAAACTAAACGCTTCGATCAAAGGAAAAGGTAACGAAGGAGGGAAGTAAACAGGAAGTAAAACAGGCGGGAAGTTGGTTTCTGCCATAAGCAAATTCAGACTTCAGGCCTCTGTTTACCGAACAGGAAAAACATAATAACATAACATAAAGCGGACAAAGAAGAGGAGAAGGTGAACATTGATTATAGCAGGCCTGGCCAACCCGCGGCTCCCGAGCCGCATGCGGCTCTTTGCCTGGTTTCATGCGGCTCTTTGCCTGGTTTCATGCGGCTCTTTGCCTGGTTTCATGCGGCTCTTTGCCTGGTTTCATGCGGCTCTTTGCCTGGTTTCATGCGGCTCTTTGCCTGGTTTCATGCGGCTCTTTGCCTGGTTTCATGCGGCTCTTTGCCTGGTTTCATGCGGCTCTTGCATTCATATCGAAGTTTGTGTTTGTGTTTTTTTTTTTTTTTTTTTTAAATCTTTTTATTGATTTTGCAAATACTTTAGACCACTGGTGTCAAACTCAAGGCGCGACGGCTTGAAAGCCATGAAATCGTCTTTCGCGACCCGTTTTCAGTCCGTCAGGACGGTCATTTTACATGGCAAAAAAAACTGTCCTTTTATTTTGAAGGGATTTTTTAATGCGGCAGAGTGCAATTTATTCAATTTCAGTCATATTGAAGTAATGTGCTGTAACTCTGTTACGTTGTTCATTCTGGTCACATGACATCTATTCTTCTGTCCATCCAGGAGAGGGATCCTCCTCTGTTGCTCTGTGAAGGTTCTTCCTGTTTTCCCTGTGAAATGGTTTTTACTATCTTTATTTGGGGAGTTGTTCCTGATCTGATGTGAGGTCCCGGGACAGGATGTTATGTTACAGATTGCACATTTTAATTTGTGATTTTGGGCTATATAAAATGAACTGAATTGAATTGAATATTCACACACTCCTCAATGCTGCGTTCACAACACTTTACTTGCGTGAGTTTACACATCGGACTATTTGTGATAGTTTGCTTCATTCCCAACCTTTTTTTTGTTATGTTCAAAAAGGCTGAAGTTATAACATTATTATGTGTGTTGTATTACCTTGTATCCTTAAGAAGCACTTTTGGGTTTTTAATTGAGTGTGAAAGGGAATATTTCTGTTTGGCATACTGTGATACTATCTCAGGTTCAAACCTAGGCGCCATATTTTCATTAAATCAAATTGAGAAGTTGAAAATGTTCCTCGCTTTGGTCGCGGCTTGTCATTCAGGGAGATGGTGGGTCCTGCAGCCAGACCAGTTAAACCACTGCCCCAGACCACATGCATGTTCTTAGAGTTATGTCCTTCTCAACTGTGACAAAAAAGCTTTGAACAAAGTTAATATAATAACGTGTGTTTAATCTTTGACTTTGTTATTTTCATCTGTTTCATCTGGGGGGGAGAGGGGGGGGGATGATGTGGCTCTTAGTCTCTGACTGGTTGGTCACCCCTGGATTAGAGGCTTTGCTGCTTATTTATAAGATTATTCAATAACATTAATAAAAAAAAACCAACTAAACGCTTCGATCAAAGGAAAAGGTAACGAATCCCAGAGGAGAGAAGCAATATTCCCTCTAATTTTTTTCAGCACTGAGCAAATTTTTTTTTTCTGAGCGCACATTTCAGCACTGTGAGCAATTCTCAACCACGGGACCTGCTGAAAATAAACCACAAGCCTGCGTTAGCCATAGGGGATTCAAAGAGATGACAGCAAATGCATCAATATGTATACAAGGTTGATATTTATTCAATATCCTTTATAATGGCTGGACTTTGGGAACATTTTAATGATGGTGTTTTACCAGTCAGTTTAGTTGAACTTAAAGGATCTTTGTTGAACTTCAATAAGGGGAGGTTATGACTGGTTCACTGGTTATGACTGATAATGATATATTGTGGTGACCCACATACGGACTGTGAGAGACATTCACCTAAGGGCTACTGTGCCTTTAAGAGCTGGTGGGGTTTCCGGGGTCGGGGTTGGTGTTGTGGTTTTGGGTTTCCGGGAAGCGTGGGGTTTTGCGCTGCCGCTATAGTACTGCACAAGTATTGTACATTTTATGTGGAGAAAGAGTAAACTATCTCGACTGCAACTACGCCTACTGTCTCGCTGTTTCTCAACTCTACAATATATATATATATATATATATATATATATATATATATATATATATATATATATATATATATAAAATAAAAGTATCAAAGGTGTTTAGTCATTTCTCAGCAGGTACAACATTTAAGTGGAACTTCATTGAAAGAAAAATGCTAATGCAGTGCTTAACAATAATTATAGGCCTATTAAATTGACATGGAGTCATTTTTCCTAAAGGTAGCCCATATAAACAATTTAATAACTTCATGTTCTTCATATTTAAATATGTCTGAAAGTTTCATCCTACCTGTGTCAGTTTGGACTATTTCATCTAGCCCCTCATGTTGAACGTTAGGCAGACCTTTTTCTGGGGCGCCTGCTCTGCCTTTCTTTTCGCCATGGAGGCCTATAGCTGCTGGAGCAGGGCCCGCCAAGAGGAGCCTAAACAGCGCTGGTAAAGATGCACAACAATCAGACCCCGACCCATCGTCCCGAGTCCGAACCCTCGCCCAGACCCCGACAACTTATCACCCCTACCTCTCGTTCTGACCCAGCTCCTCATCCAGACCCCGACCCAAACCATGGTCCCAATCCGACCCAACTCCTCGTCCCGACCCTTTGGCCCGACCCCTCGTCCCATCCAGAACCCCTTGTTCTGACCCCGACCCATCGTCCCGACATCTCGTCCCAACCCGACTCAACCCATCATCCCAACCCCGATCCCTTGCACCGACCCGACGCCTCGTCCAGACCCTGACCCAACCCATCATCCTGATCCGACCCCTCATGCCGACATTGTCCCGTCCCAACCAATCATCCCGACCCTACTCCTCGTCAAGATCCTTTTCCCCGACCCAACGTCCCGATTTGAACCCTTTGATCCCAGACCCCGAGTCCATACCCTACTCCTCGTCCAGACTCTGACCCATCATCCCGACCCAACCCCTCGTCCTGACCCCTCGTCCTGACCCCTTTTCCCATCCTGAGTCCAAACCCGACCCCGAGTCATGTCGCCTTGTCGTCCTCACTAGAACATTCGTTCATTATTAGTTATTAGTTATCATTATTATAATCATTAGTGAAGATTATCTTGATAAACTAAACCTGGAAGAATCATAAACGATTATTTTCTGCAGTAATCCAAAATCTCTTTGTTTACAGATGTCATTGCTGGCTTTAGAGACCAAGTGGAAAACAGTCCTGACCTCCATCCTGGAGGAGCTGACCCCATATCAAGTCAGGAAGTTGCTGTTCAAACTGGAAAAAATCCCTCAAGGTCTGAGGACTGAGAGGCACAGAGAAGAACTCCCTGATCTGATCATCCAGCACTACGGGACAGAAAGGTCCATCTCTGTGATCGATAAAGAAATGAAGGTCTTTCCGAGGAATGACGCTAAAGTCCAGGAGCCGCTGCAAAGCATTGTGGTTAAAATGAAAGAACTGAAGAAACGACAGGAAGCAAAGGGTGAGTTAATTTAGATCATCTCCTCCCTTGCTGGATTATTTTAACATGAAGTGAATAAAAGAGAATAAAAACATAATTGACTTCCAGAAACGGCAAAACAACCTGCAACTGCCTCAGGATCAGGGAAAAAGACAAAACCTGCAACTGGTACATATACACATATTCACGTACACATATATATACACACAAATACAACACACACACACACACAAATGTAATATATATATATATATATATATATATATATATATATATATATATATATATATATATATATATATAAAGTGTTGTACTTTTCAGGGACGACGAGCAAACCAGCATCTGCCTCTGGATCAGTGAAGACGCCAAAACCTGCAGCTGGTAGGTCAAAACAAACGAATGCAGAACAGTCAAAAAGTAAGAAATGTTTATGTGTTACCTGAAAGCCATTAACAGTGTTTGTTTCTTTGTTTTTTTAAAGGTCAACCGAAGAGCTGCCAAACTTACATGGTGAGAATCAAAAGAGTTAACGATAAGCGCCCAAGTCTCGCCGTAACCGACTCTTATCTCTCGCTACAAGCGTCTTGGCGTTAACAGCTCTTGCATTTAGCCGTAACCGACTCCTACGTCTCGCCGCAACCGACTCCTACGTCTCGCCGCAACCGACTCCTACGTCTCGCCGCAACCGACTCCTACGTCTCGCCGCAACCGACTCCTACGTCTCGCCGCAACCAACTCCTACGTCTCGCCGCAACCGACTCCTACGTCTCGCCGCAACCGACTCCTACGTCTCGCCGTCACCGACTCTCGTGTCTCGCCGCAACCGACTCCCGCGTCTCGCCGTAACCGACTCCCACGTCTCGCCGTAACCGACTCATACGTCTCGCCGTAACCGACTCCCACGTCTCGCCTTAACCAACTCCTACGTCTCGCTGTAAGCGACTCTCGCTTCTCGACGTAACCGACTCCCACGTCTCGCCTTAACCAACTCCTACGTCTCGCCGTAAGCGACTCTCGCTTCTCGACGTAACCGACTCTCACGTCTCGCCGTAACCGACTCCTACGTCTCGCCGTAACAGACTCCCGCTTCTCGCCGTAACTGACTCCCACGTCTCGCTGTAACCAACTCCTACGTCTCGCCGTATCCGACTCCCACGTCTCGCCTTAACCGACTCCTACGTCTTGCCGTAACCGACTCCCACGTCTCGCCGTAACCGACTCCTACGTCTTGCCGTAACCGACTCCCACGTCTCGCCTTAACCAACTCCTACGTCTCGCCGTAACCGACTCCTACGTCTCGCCGTAACCGACTCCTACGTCTAGCCGTAAGCGACTCTCGCTTCTCGGCGTAACCGACTCTCACGTCTCTCCGTAGCTGACTCCTACGTCTAGCCGTAACCGACTCCTACGTCTAGCCGTAAGCGACTCTCGCTTCTCGGCGTAACCGACTCCTACGTCTCGCCGTAACAAATTTCCGCCTCGCGGCGTAACCGACTCCCGCGTCTCGCCGTAACCGACTCCCACGTCTCGCTGTAACCAACTCCTACGTCTCGCCGTAACCGACTCCCACGTCTCGCCGTCACCGACTCCTACATCTCGGCGTAACCGACTCCCACGTCTCGCCGTAACCGACTCCCAGGTCTCGTCGTACCCGACTCCTACGTCTTGCCGTAACCGATTCTCGCTTCTCGGCGTAACCGACTCTCACGTCTCGCCGTAGCTGACTCCTACGTCTAGCCGTAACCGACTCCCGCGTCTCGCCGTAACCGACTCCCACGTCTCGCTGTAACTAACTCCTACGTCTCGCCGTATCCGACTCCCACGTCTCGCCTTAACCGACTCCTACGTCTTGCCGTAACCGACTCCCACGTCTCGCCGTAACCGACTCCTACGTCTTGCCGTAACCGACTCCCACGTCTCGCCTTAACCAACTCCTACGTCTCGCCGTAACCGACTCCTACGTCTCGCCGTAACCGACTCCTACGTCTCGCCGTAAGCGACTCTCGCTTCTCGGCGTAACCGACTCTCACGTCTCGCCGTATCCGACTCCCACGTATCGCCGTAACAGACTCCTGCTTCTCGCCGTAACTGACTCCCACGTCTCGCTGTAACCAACTCCTACGTCTCGCCGTAACCGACTCCCACGTCTCGCCATAACCGACTCCCACGTCTCGCCATAACCGACTCCCATGTCTCGCCATAACCGACTCTCGCTTCTCGGCGTAACTGACTCCTACGTCTCGCCGTAACCGACTCCCACGTCTCGCCGTAACCGACTCCAAGTCTTGCCGTAACCGACTCCTATGTCTTGCCGTAACCGACTCCGACGTCTAGCCGTAAGCGACTCCTACGTCTAGCCGTAAGCGACTCTCGCTTCTCGGCGTAACCGACTCTCACGTCTCTCCGTAGCTGACTCCTACGTCTAGCCGTAACCGACTCCGACGTCTAGCCGTAACCGACTCCGACGTCTAGCCGTAACCGACTCCTACGTCTAGCCGTAACCGACTCCGACGTCTAGCCGTAACCGACTCCGACGTCTAGCCGTAACCGACTCCGACGTCTAGCCGTAACCGACTCCTACGTCTAGCCGTAAGCGACTCTCGCTTCTCGGCGTAACCGACTCCTACGTCTCGCCGTAACAAATTTCCGTCTCGCGGCGTAACCGACTCCCGCGTCTCGCCGTAACCGACTCCCACGTCTCGCTGTAACCAACTCCTACGTCTCGCCGTAACCGACTCCCACGTCTCGCCGTCACCGACTCCTACATCTCGGCGTAACCGACTCCCACGTCTCGCCGTAACCGACTCCCAGGTCTCGTCGTACCCGACTCCTACGTCTTGCCGTAACCGATTCTCGCTTCTCGGCGTAACCGACTCTCACGTCTCGCCGTAACCGACTCCCACGTCTTGCTGTAACCGATTCTCGCTTCTCGCCGTAACCGACTCTCACGTCTCGCCGTAACCGACTCCTACGTCTCGCCGTAGCAAATTTCCGCCTCTTGGCGTAACCGACTCCCGCGTCTCGCCGTAACCGACTCCCACGTCTCGCTGTAACCGATTCTCGCGTCTCGCCGTAACCGACTCCCACGTCTCGCCGTAACCGACTCCTACGTCTCGCCGTAACCGACTCTCGTTTCTCGGCGTCTACGACTCTCACGTCTCTCACGTCTCACCGTAACAAACTCCCACGTCTCGCCGTAACAAACTCCTACCTCTCGCCGTAACCGACTCCCACGTCTCGCCTTAACCAACTCCCACGTCTCGCCATAACCGACTCCTACGTCTCGCCGTAAAAAACTCCCGCCTCTCGGCGTAACTGACTCTCGCTTCTTGCTGTAACCGACTCCTACGTCTCGGCGTAACCGACTCCCACGTCTCGCTGGAACCAACTCCTACGTCTTGCCGTAACCGACTCTCGCTTCTCGGTGTAACCGACTCTCACGTCTCGCCGTAACTGACTCTCGCTTCTCGGCGTAAACAACTCTCACGTCTCGCCGTAACAAACTCCTACGTCTCGCCGTAACAAACTCCCGCCTCTCGCCGTAACCGACTCCCGCCTCTCGGCGTAACCGACTCTCACGTCTCGCCGTAACCGACTCCTAAGTCTTGCCGTAACCGACTCCCACGTCTCGCCTTAACCAACTCCTACGTCTCGCCGTAACCGACTCCCGCCTCTCGGCGTAACCGACTCCTACGTCTTGCCGTAACCGACTCCCGCTTCTTGCCATAACCGACTCCCACGTCTCGCCGTAACTGACTCCCGCCTCTCGGCGTAACCGACTCCTACGTCTTGCCGTAACCGACTCTCGCTTCTCGCCTTATCCGACTCCTACGTCTCGCCGTAAGCGACTCTCGCTTCTCGCCGTAACCGACTCCCACATCTCGCCGTAACCGACTCCTACGTCTTGCCGTAACCGACTCTCGCTTGTCGGCGTAACCCACTCCTACGTCTCGCCATAACCGACTCCTACGTGTCGCCGTAAAAAACTCCCGCCTCTCGGCGTAACTGACTCTCGCTTCTTGCTGTAACCGACTCCTACGTCTCGGCGTAACCGACTCCCACGTCTCGCTGTAACCAACTCCTACGTCTCGCTGTAACCGACTCCCACGTCTCACCGTAACCGACTCCTACGTCTTGCCGTAACCGACTCTCGCTTCTCGGTGTAACCGACTCTCACGTCTCGCCGTAACTGACTCTCGCTTCTCGGCGTAAACAACTCTCACGTCTCGCCGTAACCAACCCCTACGTCTCGCCGTAACAAACTCCTACGTCTCGCCGTAACAAACTCCCGCCTCTCGCCGTAACCGACTCCCGCCTCTCGCCGTAACCGACTCTCACGTCTCGCCGTAACCGACTCCTAAGTCTTGCCATAACCGACTCCCACGTCTCGCCTTAACCAACTCCTACGTCTCGCCGTAACCGACTCCCGCCTCTCGGCGTAACCGACTCCTACGTCTTGCCGTAACCGACTCCCGCTTCTTGCCATAACCGACTCCCACGTCTCGCCGTAACCGACTCCTACGTCTCGCCGTAACTGACTCCTGCCTCTCGGCGTAACCGACTCCTACGTCTTGCCGTAACCGACTCTCGCTTCTCGCCTTAACCAACTCCTACGTCTCGCCTTATCCGACTCCTACGTCTCGCCGTAAGCGACTCTCGCTTCTCGCCGTAACCGACTCCCACATCTTGCCGTAACCGACTCCTACGTCTTGCCGTAACCGACTCTCGCTTGTCGGCGTAACCGACTCCCGCATCTCGCCGTAACCGACTCCCACGTCTTGCCGTAACCGACTTCTACGTCTTGCCGTAACCGACTCACACGTCTCGCCGTAAACGACTCCCACGTCTCGCCTTAACCAACTCCCGCCTCTCGCCGTAATCGACTCTCGCTTCTCGGCTTAACCGACTCCCACGTATTCGTCGTAACTGACTCCCACGTATTCGTCGTAACTGACTCCCGCCTCTCGCCGTAACCGACTCCCGTCTCTCGCCGTAACCGACTCCTACGTCTCGTCGTAACTGACTCCCGCCTCTCGCCGTAACAAACTTCCGCATCTCGCCGTAACCGACTCCCGCCTCTCGGCGTTACCGACTCCCACGTCTCGCCGTAACCGACTATCACGTCTCGCTGTAACCAACTCCTACGTCTCGCCGTAACCGACTCCCACGTCTCGCCGTAACCGACTCCCACGTTTCGCCGTAACCGACTCCCGCTTCTTGCCATTACCGACTCTCACGTCTCGCCGTAACCGACTCCTACGTCTCGCCGTAACCGACTCCCACGTCTCGCCTTAACCAACTCTGTCTTGCCGTAACCGACTCTCGCTTGTCGGCGTAACCGACCCCCGCGTCTTGCCGTAACAAACTCCTACGTCTCGCCGTAACAAACTCCCGCCTCTCGCCGTAACCGACTCCCGCCTCTCGGCGTAACCGACTCTCACGTCTCGCCGTAACCGACTCCTAAGTCTTGCCGTAACCGACTCCCACGTCTCGCCTTAACCAACTCCTACGTCTCGCCGTAACCGACTCCCGCCTCTCGGCGTAACCGACTCCTACGTCTTGCCGCAACCGACTCCCGCTTCTTGCCATAACCGACTCCCACGTCTCGCCGTAACTGACTCCCGCCTCTCGGCGTAACCGACTCCTACGTCTTGCCGTAACCGACTCTCGCTTCTCGCCTTATCCGACTCCTACGTCTCGCCGTAAGCGACTCTCGCTTCTCGCCGTAACCGACTCCCACATCTCGCCGTAACCGACTCCTACGTCTTGCCGTAACCGACTCTCGCTTGTCGGCGTAACCCACTCCTACGTCTCGCCATAACCGACTCCTACGTGTCGCCGTAAAAAACTCCCGCCTCTCGGCGTAACTGACTCTCGCTTCTTGCTGTAACCGACTCCTACGTCTCGGCGTAACCGACTCCCACGTCTCGCTGTAACCAACTCCTACGTCTCGCTGTAACCGACTCCCACGTCTCACCGTAACCGACTCCTACGTCTTGCCGTAACCGACTCTCGCTTCTCGGTGTAACCGACTCTCACGTCTCGCCGTAACTGACTCTCGCTTCTCGGCGTAAACAACTCTCACGTCTCGCCGTAACCAACCCCTACGTCTCGCCGTAACAAACTCCTACGTCTCGCCGTAACAAACTCCCGCCTCTCGGCGTAACCGACTCTCACGTCTCGCCGTAACCGACTCCTAAGTCTTGCCATAACCGACTCCCACGTCTCGCCTTAACCAACTCCTACGTCTCGCCGTAACCGACTCCCGCCTCTCGGCGTAACCGACTCCTACGTCTTGCCGTAACCGACTCCCGCTTCTTGCCATAACCGACTCCCACGTCTCGCCGTAACCGACTCCTACGTCTCGCCGTAACTGACTCCTGCCTCTCGGCGTAACCGACTCCTACGTCTTGCCGTAACCGACTCTCGCTTCTCGCCTTAACCAACTCCTACGTCTCGCCTTATCCGACTCCTACGTCTCGCCGTAAGCGACTCTCGCTTCTCGCCGTAACCGACTCCCACATCTTGCCGTAACCGACTCCTACGTCTTGCCGTAACCGACTCTCGCTTGTCGGCGTAACCGACTCCCGCATCTCGCCGTAACCGACTCCCACGTCTTGCCGTAACCGACTTCTACGTCTTGCCGTAACCGACTCACACGTCTTGCATTGCCAACGTCTTGCATCGCCAACGTCTTGCATCGCCAACGTCTTGCATCGCCTACGTCTTGCATCGCCTACGTCTCGTCTTGCATCGCCTACGTCTCATCATAACCGTAGTAATGTTTTATTGTTGTTTGTTCAGATGGATCCTGTTGGAGCAAAGAAGCCCAAACAGAAGAAAAAGCAGAAAGAATCTCTGAATCTTTCTTCTCCGTCTCTGAAAGCAGCTCAACACACCAAAACTTCCAAGGTAGCTGTAGACGTCTTTGTTCCGTCAAACACTTTTGAATTGTTTTGCATTAAACATTCAATTATTGCCAAAACATTTTCAATGAATGTTCCATAATAAGGTTGAAGACACTCAGATGTTTCTCTGGTCTTTAATCAGCTGTTAAATACTGTGTGATCCACGTGTTCATTAAGTCTTTAAATACACACTTAGATGTAGTAGTTAAATAGTTCAGTGCTTATCAGAGTTCTGGTCCTAAACTCCACTATGAATGTCCATCTCTCTTTATTCAGGTTCCCAGTACAGCGGTCCAGACTTGGAGGATTAAAATAACGGGAATAAAATCGTCCAATAAGAGGAACACTCACCTGGAGGTCGAGTTCAACGGCAGGCAGCGGAAGTTTTATGTGACAACTCGACTTCTTGCAGACGCATTTGGCATCAAAGCGGAGAAAGATTTTAGAGAAATCTTCTTTTATCTGATGCCGATCAACGCAGAAGCACAAATACAAGGAAAAAAGATTATAGGAATACAAAATCACACTTATCTGTAGAAGTCCAACGTCGTAAACGCCGGATTGGACGGGTGAGGGTGGTGTGTGCAGTTGGGTGGTGGTCACCTCACCGGCCTGATGAGACCGGTGAGACCTTTATCAAGGAACTCTCAATGGTTTGATTGGTTAAGACGCGTCGACTCGCCGCAGTGCGTCCGGTAACAGATCTGTGTTAAATCAACAAATGAAACCAAATGCGTAGCGTTTAAAAATATTCTTGATTGACGTATCAACGGTTAACGTCCCTCGTCCTGATAGATAGATAGATATATATAGATATATATATATATATATAGATATATATATATATATATATATATATATATATATATATTTATATATATTGTTGGAAGACATGCATTTTGTGTTGCGGTCGGTCCTTTATGTATTAAACTATGAACCATTCTTGGTTTTGGTGAAATGACATCACTCCGGTGCTGAAGTCCTTCCCCAAAACTCCACCAGCGTCACCTGTCAGCAGGTAACGTTTCCTTTGTGTTCCAGTTCTGTCTCAATATTCATCCTGACAACCAAAGAAACACGAGAACAAACATCATTTCTACTCGACTTTATTAAAAAATAGTATCAACAAAAAAATCATCAGGAAGCTCGTGCACACACACACACACACACACACACAGGCTAAACATTTTGTTGAAACAGATTTTACGTCAAAGAAAAACGTTTTCTACAACAATCGATCGATCAAGTGGAGAGTTTCCTTCCAAAATACTTTGCATCCAATTTATTAATAATTAAAGGTGGAGAATAAAAATGACCTGATATTCCCTGCTTTGATTTTCCAAAAATATACAATATTTATATAATTACATGCAGTGAAATCTCTGACCGGCAGCTCGATTCTGGAAGGAAACTTTTCACTTGGGATCAGACGGAGTGCTGATGAATGATAGCGCACACACACACACACACACACACACACACACCTACAAAAATAGACCATCAGGCATTTTCATGTTGAACTTTCCTCCAAAACAAAATTGAACGACGTCACCGCTCGACTTTAATGTCAAGAGAATCGACTTTATTCACATATCGACAGATGAACACTATGCTAAGCTAAGCTATGCTAACGGCTGCTTTTTGTTCGCGTTCATTATAAAAAAACAACCCGACGGCTCTTTTCTTCAGTCGACATGAATCGACATGGCGGCTCTTTCTTTGGGTCAGAGGTCAAACGAGGGTCACATGACCGCTCACATGCGGCGCCGCTACGAAGACGCTACAAAAAAACTGTTCAAGAGAAAGAAGTCCGTTTTCTGGGGAGAACTTCAAAAACACAACATTTTAAACGTTATACCACAAGGTGTGTGTACTGTGTGTACTGTGTGTACTTTGTTTGTGCGTCGCATTAAAACGTTTATAAAAGTTTAAACGGATTAGAGTAAATTATTTCAGCTCTGACTGGAAACCAGTGGACACTGGGAGCACTGGGACCGGTTCCACAAAGAGAATGTTTTACTCTCATCTTTCTAAATTCTCCCCTGAAGACGACGAGGAATGTTACTTTCATTTCTTCTTCGGAGTCGAGCCGCCGAGCCGGTCCCTCTCCTCGGAAACCGGCGACTCGTCCGTTGGTTTCGTGACGTTCGAGCAGCCGGCGGTTCGATGCCGCCCGCGTCCCGCGCTCTCATTGGCCGACGACGAGCTGCCGCAGGTAGGCCTGCGTGAGGCCGCGCAGCTCCTCCAGCGTGTAATCCTCCGGCATCGGCAGCCGGCTGATGTGCGGCGCCAGCAGCGCCAGCGGCACGCCGAGCGCGTCGGAGGCGTCGCCGCCCTGCTGGAGGCGCAGCACCACGCGCAGGATGTTGGCCACGCGCTTCGCCATCTCTGAGGGGGCGGGGTCACAAATACATATTAATGTTCTTTAGATTAAAACATACATATTATTTAGATAAAATACATATTCTTTAGATTAATATACATATTATTTAGATTGAAAAATATATATTTTTTTAAATCTAAATATGATTACAAAATATATATTGTTTGGGTTTAAAGAAAATATATTATAATTAAGGTTAAAAAAATACATATATTATTTAGGTAAAGAAAATACATATTCTTTAGATTAAAACATATACATATTATTCTCTAGATTAAAGATACATATTATTTAGATTGAAAAATACATATATATTTTTTAATCTAAATATATAATTTTAATCTAAATAATATAGATTTTCTTATCTAAAAAATATATTTTTTTTAATCATATTTAGATCAGAAAATCTATATTATTTAGATTAAAAATTATATATTTAGATTACAAAAATATATATGTATTTTTCAATCTAAATAATTGAAAATATATTTATTTAATATTTATTATCTCTTTAATCTAGAGAATAATATGTATATTTTTTAATCTAAAGAATATGTATTTTTTAACCTTAATAATTATAATATATTTTCTTTTAACCCAAATAATATGTATATTCTTTATCTAAATATGATTAAAATTATATAGATTATTTTTTAGATAGCTCAGAGTTCTGGAACTGCAGTTCCCATAATGCTTTGGGTGGAGGGGTTTAATCAGGAAGTAACGTGTTGCCTCCATTCGTCCACAGTCAAAGTACATCACATATTTCTACATATATCTCTAGGTTGCTGCAGTTCTTTGTCACGCTCCACCGCCAAGACGTCGGCCAATCAGAGGCCAGCGGGCGCTCGGGTCTCACCTGATTGGGCGAGCCGGTCGCGGGCGGAGCCGCAGGGCAGCAGCTCGATCCTGCTGCACAGAGACGTCACGTCGCCATAGAGACGCTCCAGCTCGTAGCCCGAGGTCTCCACCTGGTGGTATATTACATAGTTTATATACAGTTTATGTGGTATATTACATAGTTTATACAGTTTATGTGGTATATTATACAGTTTATGTGGTATATTATACAGTTTATGTGGTATATTATACAGTTTATGTGGTATATTATACAGTTTATGTGGTATATTACATAGTTTATGTGGTATATTATATATCTATGTGGTATATTACACAGTTTATGTGGTATATTACACAGTTTATGTGGTATATTATACAGTTTATGTGGTATATTATACAGTTTATGTGGTATATTACATAGTTTATACAGTTTATGTGGTATATTATACAGTTTATGTGGTATATTATACAGTTTATGTGGTATATTATACAGTTTATGTGGTATATTATACAGTTTATGTGGTATATTATACAGTTTATGTGGTATATTATACAGTTCATGTGGTATATTATACAGTTTATGTGGTATATTACATATCTATGTGGTATATTACATAGTTTATGTGGTATATTATACAGTTTATGTGGTATATTATATATCTATGTGGTATATTACATAGTTTATGTGGTATATTATACAGTTTATGTGGTATATTATACAGTTTATGTGGTATATTATACAGTTTATGTGGTATATTATATATCTATGTGGTATATTACACAGTTTATGTGGTATATTACACAGTTTATGTGGTATATTATACAGTTTATGTGGTATATTATACAGTTTATGTGGTATATTACATAGTTTATACAGTTTATGTGGTATATTATATATCTATGTGGTATATTACATAGTTTATGTGGTATATTATACAGTTCATGTGGTATATTATACAGTTCATGTGGTATATTATACAGTTCATGTGGTATATTATACAGTTTATGTGGTATATTATACAGTTTATGTGGTATATTATACAGTTTATGTGGTATATTATACAGTTTATGTGGTATATTACACAGTTTATGTGGTATATTATACAGTTTATGTGGTATATTATACAGTTTATGTGGTATATTACATAGTTTATACAGTTTATGTGGTATATTATATATCTATGTGGTATATTACATAGTTTATGTGGTATATTATACAGTTCATGTGGTATATTATACAGTTCATGTGGTATATTATACAGTTCATGTGGTATATTATACAGTTTATGTGGTATATTACATAGTCTATGTGGTATATTATACAGTTTATGTGGTATATTATACAGTTTATGTGGTATATTATACAGTTTATGTGGTATATTACATAGTTTATACAGTTTATGTGGTATATTATATATCTATGTGGTATATTACATAGTTTATGTGGTATATTATACAGTTCATGTGGTATATTATACAGTTCATGTGGTATATTATACAGTTCATGTGGTATATTATACAGTTTATGTGGTATATTACATAGTCTATGTGGTATATTATACAGTTTATGTGGTATAGTATATAGTTTATGTGGTATAGTATACAGTTTACGTGGTATATTATACAGTTTACGTGGTATATTATACAGTTTACGTGGTATAGTATATATCTATGTGGTATAGTATATATCTATGTGGTATATTATATATCTATGTGGTATATTACATAGTTTATGTGGTATATTATACAGTTTATGTGGTATAGTATATAGTTAATGTGGTATAGTATACAGTTTACGTGGTATATTATACAGTTTACGTGGTATAGTATATATCTATGTGGTATAGTATATAGTTAATGTGGTATATTATACAGTTTATGTGGTATATTATACAGTTTATGTGGTATATTATACAGTTTATGTGGTATATTATATAGTTTATGTGGTATATTATATATCTATGTGGTATATTATATATCTATGTGGTATATTACATAGTTTATGTGGTATATTATACAGTTTATGTGGTATATTACATAGTTTATGTGGTATATTATACAGTTCATGTGGTATATTATACAGTTCATGTGGTATATTATACAGTTCATGTGGTATATTATACAGTCTATGTGGTATATTATACAGTTTATGTGGTATAGTATATAGTTTATGTGGTATAGTATACAGTTTACGTGGTATATTATACAGTTTACGTGGTATATTATACAGTTTACGTGGTATAGTATATATCTATGTGGTATAGTATATATCTATGTGGTATATTATATATCTATGTGGTATATTACATAGTTTATGTGATATATTATACAGTTTATGTGGTATAGTATATAGTTAATGTGGTATAGTATACAGTTTACGTGGTATAGTATATATCTATGTGGTATAGTATATAGTTAATGTGGTATATTATACAGTTTACGTGGTATAGTATATATCTATGTGGTATAGTATATAGTTAATGTGGTATATTATACAGTTTATGTGGTATATTATACAGTTTATGTGGTATATTATACAGTTTTTGTGGTATATTATATAGTTTATGTGGTATATTATATATCTATGTGGTATATTATATATCTATGTGGTATATTATATATCTATGTGGTATATTACATAGTTTATGTGGTATATTATACAGTTTATGTGGTATATTACATAGTTTATGTGGTATATTATACAGTTTATGTGGTATATTACATAGTTTATGTGGTATATTATACAGTTTATGTGGTATATTACATAGTTTATGTGGTATATTATACAGTTTATGCGGTATATTATACAGTTTATGCGGTATATTATACAGTTTATGTGGTATATTATACAGTTTATGTGGTATATTATACAGTTTATGTGGTATATTACATAGTTTATGTGGTATAGTATACAGTTTATGTGGTATATTATACAGTTTATGTGGTATAGTATATATCTATGTGGTATAGTATATATCTATGTGGTATAGTATATATCTATGTGGTATAGTATATATCTATGTGGTATATTATACAGTTTATGTGGTATATTATACAGTTTATGTGGTATATTATATATCTATGTGGTATATTATACAGTTCATGTGGTATATTATATATCTATGTGGTATATTATACAGTTCATGTGGTATATTATATATCTATGTGGTATATTATACAGTTCATGTGGTATATTATATATCTATGTGGTATATTATACAGTTCATGTGGTATATTATATATCTATGTGGTATATTACATAGTCTAAGTGGTATATTACATAGTCTAAGTGGTATATTACATATATCTGTGAGAGCTCTACCTGCTGGATGTCCTGCAGGGTCTTGATGACCCGGACATAGTCCAGGTAAACGCGCCCCGCCGTGTCCCAGTCCTGGATGGTGGCGCTGTGTTCAGGGACCGCCAGCCCCTCCAGGAACTCCAGCAGGTAGTCGTGGTTGTCGTTGATGATGCAATCTACGGCAGGACCGGAGGGACAAGCTTAAAGCAAACACTGAACCACTGACCTGCAGATCCAGAGGCTCCTCCTTCACGTGAGTAACAAACACATTATGATGATGATCATTTCTCCAACTTTGGGACATTTCCAGATTCAAAAAAAAAACAAAACCACAATAAATAATATTATTGTTATAACATATAATCATCTTATTTATTTGAGTGCTCATATTTTTAAATTAAGTTTAATAATCACATTACTGCTAAATTTTATTAAATAAAACTGTTCACTTTATTTTTTTAAATCTTTTTTCCTCCTTTAAATTTGATATAAAAATTTTTTTACCTGCTTGATCCGTCTTTGTTGGAAGAGTACGGTTTAATTATTATTATTACTAAGAAATATATACTTTTTAGATTAATTAATAAATGACTGTTTCTCTTTCTTAAAGGGCTGAGCCTCTTAAAGCGACAGTAACACACCTGAGGCCAGGTGCTGGATGAGCAGCCGGTGACACTGGCTCCAGCTCCCGGCGCGGTACAGGTGCAGCGCCTCCCGGTGGCGGTCGCCGTCGCGGCGCGCCCGGGTGGCCTTGGCCTCGTGGAGCCACTGGTCCGGGATCAGCAGCCGCTCCGTCAGGAAGCGCTCACGCCGCAGAGACTCGTCCGTCTCCTGCAGGCGGCAGTGAAGGGTTAACATCGCCCTCACCGCCCGCTCACGCTGACTGGAGACACAGACAAGAGACACCAGAGGAGGAGGAGGAGGAGAGGATGAGGAAGAGGAAGAGGAAAAGACAAAGGAGAAGGAGGAGGAGATGAAGAAAAAAGATGAAGATGAGAAGAAGGAAGAGAAAGAGGAGGAAGAAGAGGAAGAGACAGAAGAAGAAAAAAAGAGTAGAAGAAGAGGAAAGGAGAAGAGTATGGGGAGGATGAAGAAGAGGAAAAGACGAAGAAGAGGAAGATTCAAAAAAAATAAGACGAGGAAGGAGATGAGGAAGAAAGAGACGAGGAAGAAGACGAAGAAGGAGACGAGGAAGAAGGAGTCGAACAAGGAGAGGAAGAAGGAGACGAGGAAGGAGACGAGGGAGAAGGAGTCGAACAAGGAGAGGAAGAAGGAGACGAGGAAGAAGGAGACGAGGGAGAAGGAGACGAGGGAGAAGGAGACGAGGGAGAAGGAGACGAGGGAGAAGGAGACGAGGGAGAAGGAGACGAGGGAGAAGGAGAGGAAGAAGGAGACGAGGAAGAAGGAGATGAAGAAGGAGAGGAAGAAGGAGACGAGGAAGAAGGAGAAGAAGAAGGAGAAGAAGAAGGAGATGAGGGAGAAGGAGACGAGGGAGAAGGAGACGAACAAGGAGAAGAAGAAGGAGACGAGGAAGGAGAAGAATGAAGAATGAAGAATGAGAAGACAAAGAGGAGAAGTTGTATTTTGACACATTTAAACTTCCTGGAGGAAACCAGCGGAACGCAAACAGAACCCGTCGGTTCTCTCGGTCCTCCGGCGCCCGCAGAGGAGACCTACGTGTGGTCGGGGATGTGCAGCAGGACGAAGACGGCCATGTGCCACAGCCCGCGGCGCTCCAGCAGCGCGGCGTAGCCGGCGTGCAGCAGCCCCTGCCGCGCCGCGCTCAGCTGGCCGTAGTGCAGCGCCTGCAGGACGCTCCACAGGTGCCACGCCAGCCGGTAGTCCAGCCGGCGCCAGGTGGCGGCCAGCGGGTCCAGCAGCTGCTGCAGGCTGTAGTGTCTGCAGGCGGCCACAGGGGGCGGTGCGGAGCGTTAGCGTCAGAGGAGTCTTACACACATGCGAGGGAATATAAACCACATCTAATATTTTACAGGAGATTCAACCTATTTCTTTATAATTCATTTAAAAACGAGACTCGTTTGTTTCAAGGTAATAAAGGACTTTATGAATATGAGATATGAGTTTACAGATCATTATAATGCCTAATGGCGTTTTAAATCTTAACCTTTCGGATTCAATGCGTATTCGTTGGCGTTCAGCGTTAACACAATAGTTTGTTTTCTATTGCGTCACTCAAAAAACATCAAGAGAATCTTTGAATGTAAATAATCTCATTTAAATGAATTCATTTAATAACAACACTTAAAGGGGTAAAGTATTAATAATAATAATAATAATAATAATAATGTAAACCTGTCGCTGTAGAGTTTGAGCAGGTGGAAGCAGATGTCGTGCAGCGGCCGTTTAGGCTCCTCCTCCTCCTCCTCCTCCATCATCATGTCCGGATGCTCCGCCTCCAGGTACGGAGGCAGCGGGGCGCAGGCGTACTTGCCGCCCTCGCACGAGCCCTGCAGGACAAACAACCACAACGATGAGCGTCCTGAAACAACAACAAGCAGCAGCCAGAGGGCCGGCGCTCACCTGGAAGGCAGCTTCATATCTGGCGAGGGCGTCGGCCACGGAGGCCGTGGGCGGCAGCATGAACCAGAGGTGCACCGCCACGCAGCGCTTCCAGTCCAGCTCGGAGCAGACGTTCACCACGGAGTCGGAGGACTGCCACACCTGCAGGGGGCGGGGCAAGAGTCAGGGGGCGGGGCAAGAGTCGCGGGGCAAGAGTCAGGGGGCAAGAGTCAGGGGGCGGGGCAGGAAACAGTTCAGAGGACAAAAACACCAAAGACGCTAAAAAGAGCTGCTTTGTTTTCAAAGACTGTCACACTTATTTTTATAATAATATAATATAAATATAAATATATAAATATAAATATAAATATATATATATATATATATATATATATATATTCCGTTCCTAACTCGTCTACTGGCATAAAAACAGGAAGTCAGAGGTAAAGTAGTAAAGCCCCTCCTGCTGGATACGATTAAAAGCTCTCCAATAAAGCCTGAGGGGTAGATTATGCCTCCACCACATTCACAGAAACAAGCTGAAGGCGTCCGTACGGGTTTCCCGGAGAGCAGCGTGAAGATGCGCAGCCGCTCCTCGGGCAGGTAGCTGTCGGTCTGCATGCGGTTCCAGTCCGCGAGCTGCAGGGCCAGCAGGTCCCGGCTGTGCTGCGAGCCGGCGGCCTGAGACAGCAGCAGGGCCAGGCGGTGGTCTCCTGGGGACGAGCGGCGGACGTCAGCGGGTTCTCTCGGGTTGTTAAATACAATAAAAAGATGGCGGCTCAGACTCCTCACCTTCCTTCTGCGCCAGCTGACACGCCTCGCTGACGCGGTTCCCCGTCAGGTAGCTGAAGACGGCGTCGGCGTGGCGACCCTTCGCCGCCAGCGCCACCTCCTCCTCCACCCGGCGGGCGGCGCCGCGGGACAGCCAGGCCGAGAAGGCCCGCCTCCTCTCCAGCTGCTGCTCGTAGGCGCCGGGCGGCTCGGCGCCGGGCTCCGGGTCGGCGGGGCCCAGCCGGCCCCACAGGGCCTCGCACAGGGTCCACACCTCGGACCAGTAGCCCAGGAGGGCTGCAGGGGTCAGAGGTCAACCAATCAATTCCGTCAATTAGTACAAATATCCTCTAAAGAGCTGCAGCGAACCAGCCAATGACGAGTCTTGTTCAGGTCACGTGATCATTAACAGGAAGTGACGCTGAAGACACAGCTGGTGAAGCCAAGAAGATATTTTTGAAGTCATTTATGTGTTAACTACATTAATGTTGCAGCAAAGGTGGAGCTCATTTTAATGTTTTGATATAGTATTATATATTATTATTAGGAGCTTTAGTTATTAAATACATGTAGTGCAGTAAAAAGTACAATATTTCCCTCTGAGATGTATTAGAGTTAAAATGTGAAGCACATAAGTACCTCTAATGTGCACTTATGTGCAGGACTTGAGTAAATGTATTAGTAACAGAAGTACCGTAGGATCCAAATGTACTTATATTAAATATGAATCCTTATTTGATCATTTTGTTTTCTGAATTAAAGCTTTTTCCTTTTCATCTCTTTCGCCCGTCAGTTAATTGAAGTAATAATCAAAGCGGCGCCCGTCTCTTTAAGGCGCGCCCCTCCGTCTCTTTAAGGCGCGCCCCTCCGTCTCTTTAAGGCGCCTTAAAGAGACAGACGCCCGTCTCTTTAACTCACGGTGGGCGTCGCCCTGCCGGTCGCTCAGCTCGAGGATCCACTCGGCGTACTCGTGCAGCGCCGCCACGCCGGGCTGCGGCCGCACCAGCGGGCAGGCGGAGGCGTCGCTGGTGTCCACGATGCAGTGCTGCAGGCAGATCTCCAGGGGGCGCTGCAGCACCGACTGGCTCTGCTCCTCTTCCTCCTCCTCCTCGCCGGGCTCCAGACCCGCCAGCTGCTCCAGCACCACCTTGTATGGGCTCTCGATCAGCCTGAGGACGTGTATCATTGCATTAAGACTTTACTACCGCTGGATTACTCATTTATTGGACTTGTTCGTCTTCTTTGCTGCTGTAATACTCATTCAAGTCGGGGGCGGGGCTTACGGTTTGCTCCTGGCGGGCTTCGGCAGGAAGCTGAAGTCCGTCTTGGTGAGTTCGTGGCGGTCGAGCCGTCCGGCCGGCAGCGAGCTGAGCGGCTGGCCGCAGTGAGCCAGCGTCCAGCCGGGACCCCATCCGACCCGGAAGGAGCGGCCCGCGAACAGCCCGGCGTCCATCAGCAGAGCGCCCTGAACGCAGCACAGCAGGGGGCTTTTAATATCTCAAGGAAACACTGAACAAAAACCTCACTATAGTCAGAGTTCCCTCTTTCCGACGGTCCTTGAACACATCGTGTGCTACAAACGCTTCTGTCAACGCGTCAGTTTTATTATGTTATTTGTTTAGTATTATGTTTACGTGGCACGCAAACAAGCCTCTACAACGTTAGCTTAGCACCGATTGAACCAGACTCCATTCAGAAAACGAGCGTTTTAAAAGTTGTTTACTATCAGAGAAAAACAACAAAACATGAATTCAGACTTTATGAATCTGCATCATTATGAACTTATTCTTTTTTTGCGACTAAAATCACAACTGAATTGTTTATTTTGGGTTCTTACAGATGCAGGAACCAGCCAGTGACGAGTCTGGTTCCGGTCATGTGATCAACAGGAAGTGACGGCTGATGAAGTACTAGAATATATATATATATATATATATATATATATATATATATATATATATATATATATATATATATATATATATATATATATATAATATTTTACTCAAGTAAAAGTACTAATACTACGTGTAACAATAAGTCAAACAGTAAAAGTTCTCATTACGCAGAAATTGACATATTATCGATTATTAGTTGGTATCATATTTTGTTGTTATTAATATTAGTAACTTTAGTTATTGATGACGCAGATAACCGGTATAAATCCAAACTAACCTTCCCCTGCGTGACCGACTCCTTGAGGGCCACGGGGCCGCCCAGCCGCCGGACGCCGACCGTCCGGACCGAGGGCTCCGGGGTCCGGGCCGGCAGCAGGAAGGAGGCGGGGCCCGAGCGGGCCGGAGACCCGCGAGACAGAGGAGGAGGAGGACGAGGAGAGTCCGGCAGCTGGGAGAAGAGGCCAGAGGTGAAGCGAGCCTGGAGGAGCCCGCCGACTGCAGAGAGAAGATCATCATCATCATCATCAATGCATTAGTCATAAAGGAAACAGGAAGTGCACGGCGGTCTGGTTTGGTACCGGAGGGTCGGCTCTGAGCTCCCGGCACGACGACGCGAGGGGACGAGACGTCGACCTTCATCGCTCGCTGGTCCTGCATCACGTCGCTCTCCTCCTCCTCATCCTCAGCGAACAGAGACGCCTTCATGATCTGAGCGACAAAAGAACGAGTTCAAATCCGTTTGAATGCAGCCTGACGAGTGCTTCCCGTCTGTGTGCTTCCCGTCTGTGTGCTTCCCGTCTGTGTGCTTCCCGTCTGTGTGCTTCCCGTCTGTGTACCTGCAGTGTGTGTGGGTTGATGCCCAGCGAGGACGCCATGTGGCCGGACACGGAGACGCCTTCGTGCTCCTCGGGGATCAAACCGCCGAGGTTCCCGCCCGTCCAGTCCGGCAGGTCGTCGTCTCCCAGCATGCTCTCTGTCGGGAAGCTCTGGGTGATGTCGGCCATGTCGCTGTCCAGCCCGGCCACGACGCCCGGAAGCTCCACAGCAACAGCAGACTGGAGAGAGACACACACACACACACACACACACACACACACACACACACAGTCACCTTTATGTTGTAATGTCATTTATCTAAAGTTCTTAGATGTTGTGATTTCTCCTTTTCTTTTAAACTTTGTACTAGAATCGTTTCACCACCTTGAGATTATTATTATTATTGTAAGGTTCTCTTTCCTGCTTTGTATACGTGTTTATCAAAGGGTTCATTCTTATAGAATTACTAAAGAAACGGTTTATTATTTACAATAACTCTGATAAAGTAATTTGTGTATTTTTGGTTTTATCAAAAACAAACATTGTCAATAAACATGAACTGAAAGTAAAATTCTAATAATGAAAAACCAACTCTGGACGTCCGACTTCACAAAAGAAACGTTTGATTTAATAACTGCAGATTATTAAAACAAACTTTACAGACCAAAGATTAAAAGTATTCTTCATAAACTTTATTTAATTTTCATTAAATGCATAAAAATCACAACTTTAAAAAGGAACTCATAATAGTCATATTATAATAATATCAAAAATACGTTAACGTTTGATCAGAAGTTTGAGTATTAATACAAAATAATAAACCCAACAGATCATAAGCAGTTTGTAATTAAAGTAAGTCACTCTTTATAAAAAAATAAATCACATCCATTTTTAAGAAGTATAAAGCGTGTTTGTAAATGGAGGCGGAGCTTGTTTCTGCCCTGAATGTTGAGCTTTTATTATCATTATTTTCAAAGACTTCCTTTGATGATTGTGGTGCAAAACAACAACAACAACAACAACTAAGTAAACATGTAACAGCGTGAGATGAAGTCGTTGATGTTATTTTTATACGCATGTATGATATTTAGTATCTACAACTAAAACTAATAAAAGCAGAATTTTTTTAATCAATAATGAATTGTTTTAACCAGAGGAACATTAAAATGCTCCAAAAAAAAAGAAAAAAGTATTGACTGATAAAATGTAAAAATCTGTAAAAAAAGAAAATAAAGCCGTCTTGGTGTCCTTTCAAAATAAAATACCTTAAGTTTAGCATTCTGAAAAGCGTCATTAAAGAATCTTTGAGGATCACACGGCTCTGGGGATATACAAAGTATACAGAGGAGGCCGGCGTCTGAACTTTGAGTCGCGTGTCAACGAAAACGTTTATAAAATAGTTTACAGGAAAAAAGTTTTATTGAAAACGACCTGCTGTCGTCAAAGGACAGAAACGCTCCTTCATCCTCAGGTGTGTCAGTGAGGATGAGGAGGAGGGGTGAGGAGGGGAGCAGGCTGCTCTACCTGAGCCTGTGGCGCCACCTGCTGCTGCCTGGCGGGAGGAGACATCGTCTTCAGCTTCTTGGGGTCGGCTTCGAGAGGGACGTCCTCCTCCTCGTCTGAGTCCTTCAGGCCATATTTAGAGAAATGAGCCACCTGGGGAGAGAAAGGGGAGGAGTCAGTTACACCTGAGAGAGACAGGGGAGGAGTCACTCACACCTGAGGGGGACAGGGGGAGGAGTCACTCACACCTGAGGGGGACAGGGGGAGGAGTCACTCACACCTGAGGGGGACAGGGGGAGGAGTCACTCACACCTGAGGGGGACAGGGGGAGGAGTCAGCTACACCTGAGGGGGACAGGGGGAGGAGTCAGCTACACCTGAGGGGGGCAGGGGGAGGAGTCACTCACACCTGAGGGGGACAGGGGGAGGAGTCAGCTACACCTGAGGGGGACAGGGGGAGGAGTCACTCACACCTGAGGGGCACAGGGGGAGGAGTCACTCACACCTGAGGGGGACAGGGGGAGGAGTCAGCTACACCTGAGGGGGACAGGGGGAGGAGTCAGCTACACCTGAGGGGGACAGAGGGAGGAGTCACTCCTCTCAGATCTCACCTCGAACACCCAGGACCCGGTCTCCGCTCGGTACTCCAGGAAGCGAGCGCCCTGCTTGCGCGAGGCCTTCTCCAGCCGGCCCTCGTAGTTCATCTCCGTGAGCCGCCCGGGGCTCCGGATCTGCGTGCAGGCCGTCTTGTCGTTCGGCCAGACGCCGTCCAGCGTCACCTCGGCCCGCCGGTTAAGCCCCTCCCCCTCCACGGGCTTGTTTTTGTCGTCCGGGTACACAATGACTTCTTTGCGCCTGAAGTGCACGATCTCGTCGACGTTCAGCGCCGTCACGTTCACCTCGCCGGGGAAGAAGATGGACCCGTAGCCTGTGAGGGCCAATCAGAGCGGTTAGATCCCTCTCGCGCGCCCAGAACCACGACGCCGATTCTACAGCGTCAAAACGTTGGCGTTACCTTTCCTGCCGACGGTGAAGTTGTCCACCACGCACGTGCCGTTATCGTCCACCATCTCGGCGAGGTCGTCCAGGGAGGGGATGGTGTAGTAACCCACACGGTTCAGAACGATACCTGAAACACAGGAAGCGATGACGCGGGTTAGAGATGGTGAACGTTCACTCAAGGTCATCAAGGTCAACAGGAAGTAAGCAGCTCTTTTTTCCTGTCTCCCGAAAATGAGAATTGTGTTTTCTCAAAACTAAAACGGTGCATCTCCTCACCCACAGTTCCGATTTAATTCATTTAAATTGCTAAAGTACCGTAACCCTTGTGAGAAGAGACGTTACAATATTTTTTTTAAAAGATAGTTAAATTTGAATAATTCCGTAAAATCCTTAAAATGACGAAGCGATGATAAAGTTTCACTCAAACATTCCCTTGCGTCAAAGACATCCTGCAACCTCCGGGCCTGTGGGAGTCTAATACATAATCTAGATCATTCTGACCAGTATAAGTGTCAAGCTGTAGAACTAGGGTCATGAATAAGGGGGCCTAGGGTCAACGGGCTGAAGGGCGTTTTGTATCCGACCTGCCGGGTGAGGAGGCTGCTGGATCTCCTGCAGCTCTTCCTCCTCCTCTTCCTCTCGGTCCACCTGCAGAGACTCGTCCCCCGGAGACGCCATCACGTCCTCGCTGCTCAGCTGACGGGGAACAACAACATAAGCGTTCAGCTCCTCGGTGATGAAGCGCCATCGAACACAGACAGAGACAGATCACCGCTGACCTCCAGGCCGCCGTTCCGGGCCAGTTTGTGCATGTTGAGGTCGCTGATGGTGTCCTGCAGGCTGGGCTGCACGCGGCCCTGCGGGACGGGCTTGGCGATGGGGTTGACGTAGAAGTGGGAGACTTCGGGGTCGTCGTCCGGCCGGCTGCTGGGACCCGGCATCGCCTCCTCCTCCTCCATGTGGCTGCACACGACAACAAGGGGGCTTAACACTACAGGACCTAAATTACAACACATTACTGAAGTACATGTACTCAGTTGTGGAGTTCCACAGGGCTCAAGTGTAGGTCCCCTGTTGTTTTCTATCTATATGCTGTGTGCAGACCTGTGTCCGTTCTGTGGATACTCTGGAGGAGAAGCGAGGTCGTCCGTCTCTTTGTTGATTGGACTGTTGTACTGACTGCTGTTCAGGTTCTTCAGCACGAGCTTCTTGATGCTCTTCCTGAGAACAAAAACGGTTTCTGGTAACGTCACTTTGTTTTTTCAGATGGTTCATCTAATAAGGAGACAGTTTACATTATTAAAAACATTTGTTAAATGTGCCAAGAGGCTATTTTCCATCTGTAGTCCCGCGAGGCAGATGTTAAAAAAAAGGTAAAACAACCCGAAATAAGATTAAATATACATGATTATAAAAGGTTGACTCTTACAATGCAGCCAGACACAGGTAAACAACAATAAAACACATGCAGGTAGATGATGGTCGACAGACAGAGGGAAAATACAAAAAAGGCAAATGCCACCCTTTAGTTTCTTTATTTGCATTCATATTATTTATATCAACCATTGCCCCCCTCTTAATATTGGGTAGAGGAGGACGGGGTACCTGGGTATGAAGGCTCCGTTCGTGAGCGACGGCTCGTCGTCGTCCAGGCCGTCGAACAGCTGCGACTTGGAGGCGCCGGACGACAGCGCCTTGGGGCGCACCCTGGTGGCCGGGCGAGGGGTCAGCTTGTAGTGGGTGGGCGTGGTCAGAGCCTTCTGGGCCGTCGGATTGGTCGGTTTCAGGCGCTGTCGGGACACAAGAGAGGTCGTAATGGGAGGCTCCAGAAATGAAGGTTTTGATGCTAAAACCAGCGGAACTACGCCTCCTTTTTCCAAACGAGTCTGAACTGTGACGGAACTTTAACGCCAACACACAACCCAAACACGTTAGCGGAGAAAGAGGAGATTAAATCTACACGCTGTAACGATGCAGGCTACGATCCTCGTGTTCAACTGGCCATCAACGCAAATAAGAGCCACTTAAATGAATACAGTTATACGAAGGTTTTACAACATCTTACATCTTTATATGAAATACATTTTTTAGGAAAACAATAATATTAATACTATGGAATGAAACGTCACAAAGGGCTGAATTCTAATAATATAGAGAAATAAATCAGCTGGATTTTAACTTATTTTCCACGTGGAAGCGATCAACAAGAATAAATTATCTTTAAATCTACAGCGAGTCATTTGTTCCAGTGGTGCCAACTGGTTTCCTCCCACAGATGATGATGATGATGATGAAGAGTAAAGGGATGTGTCTTTATCTCGATGATGAAACGGCTCTTTCAGCTGATTCCTATGATGATATATATGGGTGGATAGAGCGTTGTGATTATTAAATGCTTAAAGACGCATTTGTTTTCTCTAAATGAGATTGAAAAGGTTCCTTTCCATTTTATCCCTTTTCAATTAAATGACATCTGTGTGGCATCATGTTAAAGGAGACGCTACGTTAGCTTAGCATCGATCCAACCAGACTCCATTCAGAAAACGAGCGTTTTAAAAGTCGTCGTCTTGTGGAGAGAAATAACGAAACATGAATTCAGACTTTTTTTTTACAATTCTGCATCATCACGTCGTTATTTCTGCATCTTTTGTATTGCTCAACTCCCAGCTAAATGTTTATTTGGGTTCATAAAGCGGCTGTGAACCAGTGACCTGCCGAGTGAATAAACAGATCAAACCCCTGAGCAGCGCGACGCCTCGCATGTTTACACTTTGTTATATATTATTCGTCTCTCTGTCCGTCGAGGAGGAACAGAAGCTGCATTAACGAGAGCGCCTGCTCCATCAGCTGCGTGACGCTCACCTCCTCCTTCTTCTTGGGGTCCGTCAGCGGGTTCCTGAACAGCGGAGAGTCTCCGTACGGCGAGTACGCCAACACGCTGAGCTGCTGCTGGAGCAAAGCATGCTGGGAGGCCGTCCCACTGGGGTCTGTGAGCGCTGGAGGGGGAGTGAGAGAGACAGAGAGAGAGAGGGGTTAGATGGAGAACCCAGATGATGGACAGGGACTGCATAAGGGGACGGACCAGACAGACGGGTGCTGCTCACCGATTGGCTGCTGTGGAGCTCCAAAGCCGAGGGTGCTGGCGCCGGTGTTGAACGCGGTCGCTCCGAAGGTTCCCATCGTTCCCAGTGTGGCGCCCAGTTTGCTCTGGTTGCTCCCAAACAGAGACGTCTGACCCGCTCCCACTGCTGGACAATAAATATATTAATGAACGTTTCAGCTCTTAGGTTCTACGTGATTATTATTATTTTACACACGTTTACAACCTGGAACCAGAATCTCCATCAAATATAAAGTTTGAATAGTTTCCTATATGGTGGCCCTCCCAGTACCTGCTCCGAAGCTGGTTCCCAGTGCCGTCCCGAGGCCCCCGGCGGCCGGCTTGTTCCCAAACAGACTCCCGGCGGCCGGGTTAGCGCCGAAGCCTGCAGCCAAGAGGGAAGAAACACTCGTCAGTTACGGAAAGTCCTGAAATGAACGACTCCGCGCTGAACGCCAGCCGGCTCACCGAAGGTGGAGGCGTTGGCTCCGGCCCCCAGCGTGAGGGCCGGCTTGTTGCCGAAGAGCCCGGTGCCGGTGCCGAAGGACGGGGCGCTGGTGGTGGTGGTGCCGAAGCCGGCCGCCTTGTTGCCGAACAGACTCTGCTGCAAAACACCAAACATTGAGAGGACGTTTATTTTACCAGAGCACACTGAACGCACCATGACGTCGTCGCCTCAGTCGGAAGCTTTTATTAAAGTCATGGCGTACCTGCGTGCCGACGTTTCCAAATCCGGTGTTGGTTTGTCCGAACAGCCCGGTGGGCGCCCCGAAGCCGGCCGCGGTGCTGGGCTGCGCCGCGCCGAACAAACCGCCCGCCTGCGGCGCCGCCGCGTTGCCGAACAGACCCTGAAGCACAGGAAGCAACCACTTAAACAAACCACTCAACCGGTTCTTCTTCTGTCCGGCTACGAGGGTAAAACTATGTTTGATCTCATGCACGCTCTTCACCATAGTGCTGGTGTTGGCCTGCCCCATGGTGTTGGTGTTGCCGAAGGAGAAGCCGGTGCTCGGCGCCGTGGTGGTCTGGCCGAAGGGCTTGAAGAGGCTGCTGGCCGGTTGGGCGGCCGGCTGGCCGAACAGACCGCCGGCCGTGGCGCCGAAACCGCCGGCGGCCGCTGAAGAGAAACGAGACGTTTGACTTTGAGGGAAGCGGAGCGAGTCTCCCTGATGATGAAGATGATTATGATGAAAAAGAGCGACTGTCGGCGTGGTTACTTACGCGCTGCGCCAAAGGTGGTCTTGTTCTGCCCGAAGGAGAAGTTGGTGTTGGGCGCCGTGGCGCCGAACAGGCCGGTGGCGGCGCTGGCCGGTGCTGCGGTGGCGCCGAACAGACCGCCGGTCGGCGCCACCATCGGGTTGGTCGGGCCCTTCCTGCCGGCCTGGTAGTCCTCCAGCCTCAACTCCTGCAGGGAGACACGAGGGAACGAGTGAGGGAACAAGAGAGGCAACGAGCGAGGGAACAAGAGAGGCAACGAGCGAGGGAACAAGAGAGGCAACGAGCGAGGGAACAAGAGAGGCAACGAGCGAGGGAACCACACAACAAGCGACTGCGCTCTAAATCTCATGCAGACTCGCCTCCAGGGACTTGTTCTCGTACTCCTTCATGGCCGTGATGCACTGGTGCTTGGTGTTGATGCTCGTTGTCACGCCGGCTTTCACCATCGTGTCGGTTCCTGTTGGAGGCTGAAACAAACGGACCACCCAGTCGGTGTCAGTGTCATCATTTACATGTCTGGATCTTCATGTCTCTGGTTAGTTTAAAGTTAAACACAAATCAAGACTTTACTCTGTAGGAACTTCCTGTTCGTCTTTACATTCAGTACTCACGTTGTTACATTAAGTACTACATTAAACTCACGTTGAATTTCACGGTGGTTCCCGGCTGCTGCTGCGCGGCGGTGAAGCCCGCGCCTCCAAACAGGGAGGCGACGCCGCCTCCACCGAAAGGGTTGGAGGCGGCGGTGTTGGTGGACCCAAACAGCCCGCCGCTGGTGGTGCTCGTCCCAAAGCCTGGAGGACACGATGGGAGGGAGACTTCTTCAAAGCGTTCAGACGTTTCATAAGATAAACAAATCAAAACGACAACGGGACTGAGCAGTTTGCAAACACAAGCGGACCGCTGGATTTTTGGCATTTTAACGTTTTGTTAGTGGCAACTTTTTGGAGGAAAAAACAAACAAAAAAAAAAAAAAAAACACACGACACACGTCCAGCGGTTCAGACTCGTCATGTCGGGTCGACCCGGAGACCCTAAATGCGGCGCGAGGAGGGTTCTCACTTCCAAACGTGGTGGGCTTGTTGGCTCCGAATGCATTGCTGGGCTGGGAGAAGAGACCGCCGCTGGCGCCCGTTCCGGTGTTCCCGAACAGGCTGGTCGTGGTGCCGGTGGCCGCGCCAAAACCAAAGCCGGTGTTGGCGGCGGTCGCCGCCGGCTGCTGGGTGAACGTACTGGCCCCGAACAGGCCGCCTGAAAGAGACGGATCTGGATTTTAAAGTTGAATAAAGAATAAATGTTAATACGATTTCCAGCAGGAGAAACATGGCGTCCCCAGACAGGAAGTGCGGACGCACCCGGTTTATTCTGCGCGGGACCGAACAGTCCTCCGGTGTTGGCGGTGGCCCCGAACGCCGACGCCCCGAAGCCTCCCGCGGCCCCAAAGGCCGTGTCTGCAGGTCATGTGAGGAGAGACGACACGGACGAGCGCGTTAAATCACCGGGTAGAGAGAAACAGACAGAAACGCTCTCCGGGAGTTTGAACAAACAAATAAAAATAACTCACTTGGTTGTCCGAAGGTGGACGAGGTGCCGAACCCCCCCGCCCCCCCGCCGAAGGGAGTGCCGAATGACTTGTTGAACATCTTGCTCTGCTAGCAGGACCGCATAGGTCTTCTGTGTGGAGACAGACAGAAAGACTCTTGAAGACACACGGGATCTTTGCATTGTAACTCCTTTACATCCTGTTGGATGGTTTGATCTCCATCAACGCGTCATATTCTATATAATAGTATATGTTTATAGCGTCCTCCAATCTCTACGAAGAACGGCCCGTTTTCAGATCTGTGACGGCGCTTTTTAAAGAGTTTCTCAACACTTAGTACACTCATCCTTTAGTTAATCAAACATTTATCATCACAAATGAACACCTCAAAGTACAACAAGTACACTATTTACTTCTGAGACGTAGTACATTGAAAAGTACAATATTTACCTAGGAGACGTAGTAAATTGAAAAGTACACCATTTATCTCTGAGGTGTGTAGTACATTGAGAAGTACACTATTTGTGTACTTAGCGCAGTAACCTGAGTAAAGTTGGTTGTTGAAGCTAACTTGAACTTTGGTTCAAATCCAACCTGAATGGACTTCCGGCTGCACGTGCACGAGCCGGCAGGTAAACCGCGTTCCCGGGACCAACGGACACCCGTTAGGGTCAACTGTCATCACCGAGTGACGTCTTATTAAATAGTTCTAACTACACAAACCAGGAAGCTAACACTCACATAGCATCGTTATCGCGTGACGTCATATGAAATAACCGCGCACACACACACACACACACACACGCAGACACGCAAAGCGCGCTACACGCTCCTCCTCAGTAACCATCATCTCATTTAAATTAATATAAACAATACTGCTGTTACGAGGTAGAACTCACGTGCGCCTAGCTAACGTTAGCAAGCGAGATAGCTTAGCGTCATTAGCTAACGTAGCGTTAGCAAAACAAAAGGAAGACGGACAAAGAACACGAATATTTACCTGTAATGACGTGGTTCTGGGTGTTCGGGTCTCCGTCGAGTTTCCTCTGTCGCACAGGTGAAGCAGCGGCGCGCGGACAGGTGAACGATGTGCGCGTCTTTAGTTAATCATCGGCGTTAGCCGGGTAGCTTCTTCAACGAGGAGGGAAAACTGACGGACACAGCGAACCGTCGCTACGCACTTTCATACGTCATGACGTCGTGACGGCGACGTCTTCTTCCCCTTTTCTGTGCTGTAACGGCTCATTGCGGCCTGTTGGTCTCACTACTGCCCCCTCTGGTTCCAGTCCGTTCCTACAGACACAGACACTTCCCCATCAGTCCCGTTACTGCCGTCACGTAGCCAAAAGGTACTAGTTACTATGTAATAGTTACTATATAATATATAATAGTTACTAGTTAATATATAACAGTGACTAGTTAATATATAATAGTTAAAAGGTAATAGATTATAGATACAAGGTAATATATAATAGATAATAGATAAAAGGTAATATATATACAGTATTATCTATTATATAATAGATAATAAATCACAGATCATAGATCATAAATAATTGATAAAAGATAATAGATATTAGATCATATGTAATAGTTCATATATAATTGTTAAAAGGTAATAGATAAAAGGTAACAGATAATATATATATATATATATATATATATATATATAAAATAATATATATTATATAATAGGTAATAGATAAAAGGTAATAGATATTAGATAATAGATCATATATGATAGATCATAGATATCAGATAATATATAATAGATATTATAAATTAGATAGTAGCTAATAGATAATATATATTAGATAATAGGTAATAGATAATATATAATATATAATAGATATTATAGATTAGATAAAAGGTAATAGATAATATATATTAGATCAAAGGTAACATATATTAGATAAAAGATAATAGATCATATATAATAGATAATAGATATTAGATAATAGATCATATATAATAGATAATAGTTCATAGTTCTAGCTAATAGTTAATATATAATTGTTAATAGATAATATATATATATATATATTATGCAATATCAGAATCAGAATCAGAATCAGAATCAGAAAAACTTTATTTATCCCCGAGGGGTAATTAAGAAGGCAAAGAGCGGCATATAAAGAGATTAAGAAACAAATAAAGAAATTAAGAAACAAACAATAATGGATGAAGACAAGGATAGGAAAGAATTATACACACACGCAAAGATGAGGAGGTTCTATGATAAATAAAAGGTGCAGGTGAATGATAAGGTGCAAGTAAATATAAGTGAAAAAAATAAAAATAAAAATACAGTTATATATTTCAATAACAAATAGTAAAGAATAAACAAATAAATATATACATATGTTATAGAATTGTGTTATTTATACTAATACGGTGGCAGACCAGCTGCTAGATGCTAAGTGAGGGAGTAAGTGTGGTTATGTTAACCCTGTAGTATTTAGGAGGAGAACAGCTCTAGGGATGAATGTGGACTTGCTTCTCTGGGTTTTACACGCTGGACAGCGTAACCTACGTCCTGATGGGAGTCGCTCTAAGGATGAGTGCAGCACATGTGATGAATCACGGAGAATACGGCGGGCCAAGCCACATGTCTGCTGCTCATACACAAAACTAAGATGACGTGTAGGAAGTCCGATGACCTTGGAACACACTTTAACAATGTTATGCAGGCGGTTCCTGTCCTGTAGTGTGATGGAGTGATACCAGCAGCAGATGGAGAAAGAAAGAATACTTTCAAAAATATATAATAATAATAATAATAATATATAATAGGTAATAGTTAGTATATAATAATTCATAGTTAATATATAATAATAATATAATAGTTCATATGCACTAGTTATAGTTATTTAGTTAACAGTAACCTGGTGTAAACAGGAAGTAGATCACTTAGTTACAGACAATATGAGTGTTTTAGTTTTTAATAATAACAAGTTGTGATACTTTCAGCGGTTCTCAACCTATGTTTTATATGTTTAATATCTAATGTTTTAGATGTTTAATATGTCATGTTTTATATGTTTAATATGTAATGTTTTAGATGTTTAATATGTCATGTTTTAGATGTTTAATATCTAATGTTTTAGATGTTTAATATGTCATGTTTTATATGTTTAATATCTAATGTTTTAGATGTTTAATATGTCATGTTTTAGATGTTTAATATCTAATGTTTTAGATGTTTAATATGTCATGTTTTATATGTTTAATATCTAATGTTTTAGATGTTTAATATGTCATGTTTTATATGTTTAATATGTAATGTTTTAGATGTTTAATATGTCATGTTTTAGATGTTTAATATATAATGTGAAATATGTTTAATATCTAATGTTTTAGATGTTTAATATGTCATGTTTTATATGTTTAATATCTAATGTTTTAGATGTTTAATATGTCATGTTTTATATGTTTAATATCTAATGTTTTATATGTTTAATATGTCATGTTTTATATGTTTAATATCTAATGTTTTATATGTTTAATATCTAATGTTTTAGATGTTTAATATGTCATGTTTTAGATGTTTAATATGTAATGTTTTAGATGTTTAATATGTCATGTTTTAGATGTTTAATATGTAATGTTTTAGATGTTTAATATGTCATGTTTTAGATGTTTAATATCTAATGTTTTAGATGTTTAATATGTCATGTTTTAGATGTTTAATATATAATGTGAATGTTTAATATATAATGTGAAATATGTTTAATGTCTAATGTTTTAGATGTTTAATATATAATGTTTTAGATGTTTAATATATAATGTGAAATATGTTTAATATGTAATGTGAATATGTTTAATATGTCATGTTTTAGATGTTTAATATGTCATGTGAAATATGTTTAATATATAATGTTTTAGATGTTTAATATGTCATGTTTTAGATGTTTAATATGTAATGTGAAATATGTTTAATATATAATGTTTTAGATGTTTAATATGTCATGTTTTAGATGTTTAATATGTAATGTGAATGTTTAATATATAATATGAATGTTTAATATATAATGGGAAATATGTTTAATGTATAATGTGAAATATGTTTAATATATAATGTGAAATATGTTTAATATATAATGTGAAATATGTTTAATGTATAATGTTTTATATGTTTAATATGTAATGTTTTAGATGTTTAATATATAATGTTTTATATGTTTAATATGTCATGTTTTAGATGTTTAATATGTAATGTGAAATATGTTTAATATATAATGTGAATGTTTAATATATAATGTTTTATATGTTTAATATATAATTTGAATGTTTAATATATAATGTGAAATATGTTTAATATGTAATTTGAATGTTTAATATATAATGTTTTATATGTTTAATATATAATTTGAATGTTTAATATATAATGTTTTATATGTTTAATATATAATTTGAATGTTTAATATATAATGTTTTATATGTTTAATATGTAATTTGAATGTTTAATATATAATGTTTTATATGTTTAATATATAATTTGAATGTTTAATATATAATGTGAAATATGTTTAATATGTAATGTTTTAGATGTTTAATATGTCATGTTTTATATGTTTAATATCTAATGTTTTATATGTTTAATATGTCATGTTTTATATGTTTAATATCTAATGTTTTATATGTTTAATATCTAATGTTTTAGATGTTTAATATGTCATGTTTTAGATGTTTAATATGTAATGTTTTAGATGTTTAATATGTCATGTTTTAGATGTTTAATATGTAATGTTTTAGATGTTTAATATGTAATGTTTTAGATGTTTAATATGTAATGTTTTAGATGTTTAATATGTCATGTTTTAGATGTTTAATATATAATGTGAATGTTTAATATATAATGTGAAATATGTTTAATGTCTAATGTTTTAGATGTTTAATATATAATGTTTTAGATGTTTAATATATAATGTGAAATATGTTTAATATGTAATGTGAATATGTTTAATATGTCATGTTTTAGATGTTTAATATGTCATGTGAAATATGTTTAATATATAATGTTTTAGATGTTTAATATGTCATGTTTTAGATGTTTAATATGTAATGTGAAATATGTTTAATATATAATGTTTTAGATGTTTAATATGTCATGTTTTAGATGTTTAATATGTAATGTGAATGTTTAATATATAATATGAATGTTTAATATATAATGGGAAATATGTTTAATGTATAATGTGAAATATGTTTAATATATAATGTGAAATATGTTTAATATATAATGTGAAATATGTTTAATGTATAATGTTTTATATGTTTAATATGTAATGTTTTAGATGTTTAATATATAATGTTTTATATGTTTAATATGTCATGTTTTAGATGTTTAATATGTAATGTGAAATATGTTTAATATATAATGTGAATGTTTAATATATAATGTTTTATATGTTTAATATATAATTTGAATGTTTAATATATAATGTGAAATATGTTTAATATGTAATTTGAATGTTTAATATATAATGTTTTATATGTTTAATATATAATTTGAATGTTTAATATATAATGTTTTATATGTTTAATATATAATTTGAATGTTTAATATATAATGTTTTATATGTTTAATATGTAATTTGAATGTTTAATATATAATGTTTTATATGTTTAATATATAATTTGAATGTTTAATATATAATGTGAAATATGTTTAATATGTAATGTTTTAGATGTTTAATATATAATGTGAATGTTTAATATATAATGTTTTATATGTTTAATATATAATGTTTTATATGTTTAATATATAATGTTTTATATGTTTAATATATAATGTGAAATATGTTTAATATCTAATGTGAATATGTTTAATATGTAATGTGAATATGTTTAATATGTAATGTTTAATATGTAATGTTTTATATGTTTAATATGTAATGTTTAATATGTTTAATATGTAATGTTTTAGATGTTTGATATGTAATGTTTTATATGTTTAATATCTAATGTTTTAGATGTTTAATATATAATGTTTTAGATGTTTAATATGTCATGTTTTAGATGTTTAATATATAATGTGAATGTTTAATATATAATATGAATGTTTAATATATAATGTGAAATATGTTTAATATATAATGTGAAATATGTTTAATATATAATGTGAAATATGTTTAATGTATAATGTTTTATATGTTTAATATGTAATGTTTTAGATGTTTAATATATAATGTGAAATATGTTTAATATATAATGTGAATGTTTAATATATAATGTGAAATATGTTTAATATATAATTTGAATGTTTAATATATAATGTGAAATATGTTTAATATGTCATGTGAAATATGTTTAATATCTAATGTTTTAGATGTTTAATATGTAATGTTTTAGATGTTTAATATGTAATGTTTTAGATGTTTAATATATAATGTGAAATATGTTTAATATCTAATGTTTAATATGTTTAATATCTAATGTTTTAGATGTTTAATATGTAATGTTTTAGATGTTTAATATGTAATGTTTTAGATGTTTAATATATAATGTGAAATATGTTTAATATCTAATGTTTAATATGTTTAATATGTAATGTTTTAGATGTTTAATATGTAATGTTTTAGATGTTTAATATATAATGTGAAATATGTTTAATATCTAATGTTTTAGATGTTTAATATGTCATGTTTTAGATGTTTAATATATAATGTGAATGTTTAATATATAATATGAATGTTTAATATATAATGGGAAATATGTTTAATGTATAATGTGAAATATGTTTAATATATAATGTGAAATATGTTTAATATATAATGTGAAATATGTTTAATGTATAATGTTTTATATGTTTAATATGTAATGTTTTAGATGTTTAATATATAATGTTTTATATGTTTAATATGTCATGTTTTAGATGTTTAATATGTAATGTTTTAGATGTTTAATATATAATGTTTTATATGTTTAATATGTCATGTTTTAGATGTTTAATATATAATGTGAAATATGTTTAATATATAATGTGAATGTTTAATATATAATGTGAAATATGTTTAATATATAATTTGAATGTTTAATATATAATGTGAAATATGTTTAATATGTAATGTTTTAGATGTTTAATATATAATGTGAATGTTTAATATATAATGTTTTATATGTTTAATATATAATGTTTTATATGTTTAATATATAATGTTTTATATGTTTAATATATAATGTGAAATATGTTTAATATCTAGTGTGAATATGTTTAATATGTAATGTGAATATGTTTAATATGTAATGTTTAATATGTAATGTTTTATATGTTTAATATGTAATGTTTTAGATGTTTAATATATAATGTGAATGTTTAATATATAATATGAATGTTTAATATATAATGGGAAATATGTTTAATGTATAATGTGAAATATGTTTAATATATAATGTGAAATATGTTTAATATATAATGTGAAATATGTTTAATGTATAATGTTTTATATGTTTAATATGTAATGTTTTATATGTTTAATATGTAATGTTTTAGATGTTTAATATGTCATGTTTTAGATGTTTAATATATAATGTGAAATATGTTTAATATATAATGTGAATGTTTAATATATAATGTGAAATATGTTTAATATATAATTTGAATGTTTAATATATAATGTGAAATATGTTTAATATGTAATGTGAATATGTTTAATATGTAATGTTTTAGATGTTTAATATGTAATGTTTAATATATAATGTTTTATATGTTTAATATGTCATGTTTTAGATGTTTAATATATAATGTGAAATATGTTTAATATATAATGTGAATGTTTAATATATAATGTTTTATATGTTTAATATATAATTTGAATGTTTAATATATAATGTTTTATATGTTTAATATGTAATTTGAATGTTTAATATATAATGTGAAATATGTTTAATATATAATTTGAATGTTTAATATATAATGTGAAATATGTTTAATATGTAATGTTTTAGATGTTTAATATATAATGTGAATGTTTAATATATAATGTTTTATATGTTTAATATATAATGTTTTATATGTTTAATATATAATGTTTTATATGTTTAATATATAATGTGAAATATGTTTAATATCTAATGTGAATATGTTTAATATGTAATGTGAATATGTTTAATATGTAATGTTTAATATGTAATGTTTTATATGTTTAATATGTAATGTTTTAGATGTTTAATATATAATGTGAATGTTTAATATATAATATGAATGTTTAATATATAATGGGAAATATGTTTAATGTATAATGTGAAATATGTTTAATATATAATGTGAAATATGTTTAATATATAATGTGAAATATGTTTAATGTATAATGTTTTATATGTTTAATATGTAATGTTTTATATGTTTAATATGTAATGTTTTAGATGTTTAATATGTCATGTTTTAGATGTTTAATATATAATGTGAAATATGTTTAATATATAATGTGAATGTTTAATATATAATGTGAAATATGTTTAATATATAATTTGAATGTTTAATATATAATGTGAAATATGTTTAATATGTAATGTGAATATGTTTAATATGTAATGTTTTAGATGTTTAATATGTAATGTTTAATATATAATGTTTTATATGTTTAATATGTCATGTTTTAGATGTTTAATATATAATGTGAAATATGTTTAATATATAATGTGAATGTTTAATATATAATGTTTTATATGTTTAATATATAATTTGAATGTTTAATATATAATGTGAAATATGTTTAGTATGTAATTTGAATGTTTAATATATAATGTTTTATATGTTTATGGGGCGTGATTGGGAGGAACGGCTTGCCCGATCTGAACCCGAATGGTGTTTTGTTGTTGGACTTCTGTGCTAGCCACAGTTTGTCCATAACAAACACCATGTTCGAGCATAAGGTGGCTCATCAGTGTACCTGGTACCAGAACACCTTAGGCCGGAGATCAATGATCGACTTTGTAGTCGTATCATCTGATCTGCGGCCGTATGTCTTGGACACTCGGGTGAAGAGAGGAGCAGAGCTGTCAACTGATCACCACCTGGTGGTGAGTTGGATCAGATGGCGGGGGAGTCGGCTAGAAAGACCTGGCAAGCCCAAACGTGTAGTGAGGGTGAACTGGGAACGTCTGGCGGAGGACCCTGTCCGGGAGGTCTTCAACTCCCACCTCCGGAAGAACTTCTCACAAATCCCAAGGGAGGCTGGGGACATGGAACCCGAGTGGACCATGTTCAAAGCCTCTATTGTGGACGCGGCTGCTCGGAGCTGTGGCCAGAAGGTCATCGGTGCCTGTCGTGGCGGCAACCCGAGAACCCGGTGGTGGACACCGGGAGGTGAGGGAAGCCGTCAAACTGAAGAAGGAGGCCTTTCGGGCCTGGCTGGCCCAGGGGTCTCCTGAAGCAGCTGACGGGTACCGGCAGGCCAGAAGGGCTGCAGCTGCGATGGTCGCGGATGCTAAAACTCGGGCATGGGAGGAGTTCGGGGAGGCCATGGAGAAGGACTTTCGGTTGGCCTCAAGGAAGTTCTGGCAAACCATCCGACGGCTCAGGAAGGGAAAGCAGGGCCTACCCCAGGCTGTTCTCAGCAGGGGGGGGGGGACTACTGACCCGGACTGGGGACATCGTCGGGCGGTGGAAAGAGCACTTTGAGGAACTCCTAAACCCGGCTAACATGTCCCCCGGAGAGGGGGCAGCGCCGGAAGTCTTTGGGGTGGTTTCTCCCATATCCCTGGCAGAGGTCGCTAAGGTAGTCAAAAAGCTCCTTGGTGGCAAGGCGCCAGGGGTGGATGAGATCCGCCCTGAGATGCTGAAAGCGCTGGACATTGTTGGGCTGTCTTGGTTGACACGCCTTTTCAGTGTCGCATGGGGGTCGGGAACAGTGCCCATGGACTGGCAGACCGGGGTGGTGGTTCCCATCTTCAAGAAGGGGGACCGGAGAGTGTGCTCAAACTATCGTGGCATCACACTGCTCAGCCTCCCGGGAAAAGCTTATGCCAGGGTGCTGGAAGGGAGGCTCCGACCGCTTGTCGAACCTCAGATTCAAGACGAGCAGTGCGGATTCCGTCCCGGTCGTGGAACAGTGGACCAGCTCTTTACCCTTGCAAGACTACTGGAGGGGTCCTGGGAGTTTGCCCAACCAGTCTACATGTGCTTTGTGGACTTGGAGAAGGCTTTCGACCGGGTCCCTCGGGGGTTTTTGTGGGGGGTGCTGCGGGAGTATGGGGTGCCGGACCCGTTGGCACGGGCTATCCGGTCTTTGTACGCCTGCAGTAGGAGCTGTGTTCGTATCCTCGGTAGTAAGTCAGACACGTTCCCGGTGGGTGTTGGCCTCCGCCAGGGCTGCCCTTTATCACCGGTCCTGTTCGTGACTTTCATGGACAGGATATCTAGGCGCAGCCAGGGGGCGGAGAGGATCCGGTTCGGGAGTCTCGGGATCGCCTCTCTGCTGTTCGCGGATGATGTGGTCCTGTTTGCCTCCTCGGACTGTGACCTCCAGCATTCACTGGGGCGTTTTGCAGCCGAGTGTGAAGCGGCAGGGATGAGAGTTAGCGCCTCCAAATCTGAGGCCATGGTGCTCTGCCGGAAACCGGTGGATTGCTCCCTCCAGGTGGGGACAAACTGCCTACCCCAAGCAAAGGAGTTCAAGTATCTCGGGGTCTTGTTCACGAGTGAGGGTAAGGTGGAGCGGGAGATCGACAGACGGATCGGTGCGGCTGCAGCAATAAAACAGGCGCTGTACCGGTCCGTCCTGGTGAAGAGGAGCTGAGCCGGAAGGCGAAGCTCTCCATTTACTGGTCGGTCTATGTTCCAACCCTCACCTATGGTCACGAACTCTGGGTCGTGACCGAAAGAACGAGATCTCGAATACAAGCGGCCGAAATGAGCTTCCTCCGCAGGGTGGCCGGGCTCACCCTTAGAGATGGGGTAAGGAGCTCGGACATCAGGAGGGAGCTTGGAGTCGAGTCGCTGCTCCTTCGTGTCGAAAGGAGTCAGCTGAGGTGGTTCATCTAGTCAGGATGCCTCCTGGACGCCTCCCATTAGAGGTTTTCCAGGCACGTCCAACTGGTAGGAGACCCCGGGGAAGACCGAGGACACGCTGGAGGGATTATATCTCCCGGCTGGCCTTGGAACGCCTCGGGATCCCCCAGAATGAGCTGGAAAGTGTTGCGGGTGAGAGGGAGGCCTGGGTCGGCCTGATGAACCTGCTGCCACCGCGACCCGACCCCGGATAAGCGGCTGATAATGGATGGATGGATGTTTAATATATAATTTGAATGTTTAATATATAATGTGAAATATGTTTAATATGTAATGTTTTAGATGTTTAATATATAATGTGAATGTTTAATATATAATGTTTTATATGTTTAATATATAATGTTTTATATGTTTAATATCTAATGTGAATATGTTTAATATGTAATGTTTAATATGTTTAATATGTAATGTTTTATATGTTTAATATGTAATGTTTTAGATGTTTAATATATAATGTGAATATGTTTAATATGTAATGTTTAATATGTTTAATATGTAATGTTTAATATGTTTAATATGTAATGTTTTATATGTTTAATATGTAATGTGAAATATGTTTAATATGCCATGTGAATATGTTTAATATATAATGTTTTATATGTTTAATATCTAATGTTTTAGATGTTTAATATCTAATGTTTTAGATGTTTAATATGTAATGTGAATATGTTTAATATGTAATGTGAATATGTTTAATATGTAATGTTTAATATGTTTAATATGTAATGTGAAATATGTTTAATATGTAATGTTTTATATGTTTAATATGTAATGTTTAATATGTTTAATATGTAATGTTTTATATGTTTAATATGTAATGTGAAATATGTTTAATATGTAATGTTTTATATGTTTAATATGTAATGTTTTAGATGTTTAATATATAATGTGAAATATGTTTAATATATAATGTGAATGTTTAATATATAATGTGAAATATGTTTAATATATAATGTGAAATATGTTTAATATATAATGTGAATGTTTAATATATAATGTGAAATATGTTTAATGTATAATGTTTAATATGTTTAATATGTAATGTTTTAGATGTTTAATATGTAATGTGAAATATGTTTAATATGTAATGTTTTATATGTTTAATATGTAATGTTTTAGATGTTTAATATGTAATGTTTTAGATGTTTAATATATAATGTGAAATATGTTTAATATATAATGTGAAATATGTTTAATGTATAATGTTTTATATGTTTAATATGTAATGTTTTAGATGTTTAATATATAATGTGAAATATGTTCAATATATAATGTGAAATATGTTTAATATGTAATGTTTTAGATGTTTAGATGTCTTCCCCTCGGCCCCCATCCTCACTCTGCCAGACCCTCGACGACAGTTCGTGGTAGAGGTGGACGCCTCCAACGAAGGGGTCGGGGCCATCCTCTCCCAGCGGTCAGAGCAGGATGGTAAGGTGCATCCTTGTGCCTTCCTGTCACGGCGGCTATCCAAGGCGGAGCGGAACTACGACGTTGGTAACCGGGAGTTGCTGGCGGTCAAACTCGCGCTGGAGGAGTGGAGGCACTGGCTCGAGGGGGCGGACCATCCGTTCATTGTCTGGACTGATCATAAGAATCTAGAATATATCAAGAAAGCCAAAAGACTCAATTCTCGCCAGGCCAGGTGGGCGCTATTTTTTTAACCGATTCTCCTTTTCTCTTTCATACAGGACGGGGTCTTGAAACGTCAAGCCAGACGCCCTGTCTCGTCTGTTCGACCCCGAGCCTGTTGCCAAGGACCCAGAAACAATCCTCCCACGTACCTGTGTGGTTGGAGCACTGACTTGGCAGATAGAAAATGAGGTTAAGCTAATGGTGAGGCTCTGTCACCTAGTGGGTGCCCAGAGAACTGCTTGTTTGTCCCGGTTGATTTGCGCCCACAGGTGATCCACTGGGCCCACACCTCACTGCTTTCCTGCCATCCGGGAGTTCGAAGAACGATGTTCGCTATCGCCCGGAGGTTCTGGTGGCCCTCCATGGAGCCGGAGGTCCGGGAGTACGTAGAGGCATGTTCGGTCTGCGCTCAAAACAAGACGTGCTCCGGGTCACGCATGGGTCTCTTGCAGCCACTTCCCATCCCCTCCAGACCGTGGTCCGACATCTCAGTGGATTTCGTCACGGGGCTTCCGGCCTCTCAAGGTAACACCACTGTCCTCACAGTGGTGGACACATTTTCCAAGATGGCTAGATTCATCGCTCTGCCAAAACTGCCCTCCGCCAAAGAAACGGCGCAGATCATGATGATCAATATTTTTAAGGTTCACGGATTTCCCAAAGACATTGTCTCGGACCGGGGTCCCCAGTTCGTCTCCCGGTTCTGGAGGGAGTTCTGCCGGCTCATCGGAGCTAAGGCCAGCCTGACCTCGGGTTATCACCCAGAAGCCAATGGCCAGACCGAACGTCTCAACCAGCAACTGGAAACGGGCCTCCGGTGTCTGGTGTCTCAGAATCCCTCGACATGGAGCAAACACCTGGTCTGGGTCGAGTATGCCCACAACCTACTGCCCACCTCGGCCACAGGTATGTCGCCGTTCAAGTGTGTGTTTGGTTACCAGCCCCCTGTTTTCGCAGACAACGAGCCAGAGGTGTCTGTACCCTCCGCCCATGCCATGGGAGGGGGGGGGGGGGGGGGGGGGGGGGGGGGGTACTGTCACACCGCGGTGAGGGCTGTCTTGGGTTTTTTGTCTCGTAACTTCCTGTTTTATTTTGAAGCCTGACTCTCCTCTCGTTTCAGGTCACTTGCCCTTCCTCATGTGTCACTGGTCTGATTGTCTCCCCTGATCCCTGAGTGGTTCCACCTGTTCCCCATTACCCTCATGTGCTTATAGTCTGCGTCTTCCCTCTGTCCTGTGCCAAAGTGTTTTGCCTTGTCCATGCACCAAAGCCCGCGTCCACAGTCATAGTTAGATTGTGCGCAAAAGTTTTTGTGCGTAAGTTGTTTTTTGTTCCCTGTTTTTCTTCCTCCTTCGGGAGCGCTTTATGTTCAACGGATTAGTGAGAGAGTAGTTTTTGGATCAAAGGAAACAATAAAGTGCGCCGGTACGAATATCCCCTGCATCTGGGTCCTCCTTTCAGTCCAGGCCTGACAAATGTTTAATATGTAATGTGAAATATGTTTAATATGTAATGTGAATATAATAATGTAATGAATGTAGTACACAGCGCTGTGCCACCATTGTCTGATTTAATATAGAATATATGTTTATGAACTTACACTTATAGTCTATTGAATATTTATTAAATAACCATCTGTATAGGATTTTTGAATGAATGCTCATTTTAAATATATCAATCTCACGTACCCCCATGTGAGAACCACTGCTTTAGATCTTCCTCTATGAAAAATAAAGTTTTAATTTTCAAACTCCGTCACTTTAAAATGAACATAGATCAAAGTACTGATTCCAGGTCCACACGTCTCTGGTTTCCTACAGCTGTGTTACACATGTTCATGTACTACATGTTTCATCATTATTATTATTAATAACAGAGGGGTATTCCTCGTACCTGGTTCAACAAAGTCGCAAATATATCAAGTTAAATGCATCAGTGTTGGGAAAATGTATCGGCTAATATTAAGTGCCTCATCAACCAAATCAATCAGATTATATTTATTTAAATGTGCCTGCTGGTGAATTAATAAATACTTATGTGGATATATGTACTGTATGCACGTATGTATCATATATGTATATATTCATGTATGTGTAGATTACCATATAATAGGAGTTTGAATATGTGTATGGGCGGATCAGTACCGTAATCATGTTCTACAATAATGATTTGTATGGTGTACTAATAACACTGTCATATAATTATGAGTGCTTTAACACATCCATAAGTTTCTTAAGCGCTAAATAAACTTTATGAACAGCACGGTATGCAGCGGCTTTCCCGATGTTCTCCACATCGCAGACACTGTACAAACATGGACCACTCGCAAAAAAACTCAAGGCTGTGATCCAGTCTGCATACATTATGTGATCCAGTCTGCATACAGTATGTGATCCAGTCTGCATACAGTATGTGATCCAGTCTGCATACAGTATGTGATCCAGTCTAGGGCTGCAACTAACGATTTTAATAATCAATTAATCGGTTGATTATTTTTTCGATTAATCGATGAATCGGATAAAAAAAAATGTTTTTATCAAAAAAGCGTTCATTTTCAACCCTTTATTCAAAAACAGAAGTGACAGTGCAAAACATCTTGAACATCCCTGAGCTGTTAATTAAAACAACAAAATGGACTAACACTAAAAACATACACATGTATGCTTTACATCTGCCAAATGTGAGCCCTTTTTACTGTAATTGATCCCTCCAGAGGCTGCATTTACATACCCTGCTTTATCAATATGTATGAAATACTGGACAGAGGGAAGCTGTACTGCTCCATATAGAGCGTCCTCTTCCTTAAACTCTTTCATTCTGGGTCTCCTATGACCACGACGTCACGTTGTTGGCTAAGCCCAACGACGTGATTTGCTTCATTCTACTTTGAGTAAAAAAAAAAAAAAACCTGCAGCCAGATCCTCCGGTGAGCCGGTTTAACGTTAACAAGTGACAGCGTGAACTGAACCAGACCGGGGGGTGACGGCATGTTTCATCACGTTACGTTTTTTTACAAGCAAGACTGAACTGTAACGGAACATAACGCAACTTTAACGACAATACACAACCAAACACGTTAGCTAACGCGATAGCAAGCTGACTAGTAGCTTCCATTAAAAACAAGTTTGAGGAACATGAAGACGCTGACTGGCCAAGACTCGACTTGTCAAAGATCTTCTATTTTTGAGAACATCACGACCTCAGCTTTTCTCGTGTCTCACTCCAATCTCAGAAACGCTGGCCGGCCAGTTGCTCTGCTCCACTTTTTTTCTTCTTCTCCGCAACTTATTGCCGGCGTAATAATCGCGCGACACAACGAATCGATAATGAAATTCGTTGCCAACACGTTTGTTAATCGATTTTTATCGATTTTATCGATTCGTTGTTGCAGCCCTAATCCAGTCTGCATACAGTATGTGATCCAGTCTGCATACAGTATGTGATCCAGTCTATGCATACAGTATGTGAGACGAGCGATGCTCTGCTGTGGTGTTTAATGTACGACTCAAGGAGGTCTCGGCAGAATCTATAGCGCTCGTACAGGAAGTCATCATGATGATGTGAGCTCATACAGGAAGTCATGATGATGTGAGCTCATACAGGAAGTCATCATGATGATGTGAGCTCGTACAGGAAGTCATCATGATGATGTGAGCTCGTACAGGAAGTCATCATGATGATGTGAGCTTGTACAGGAAGTCATCATGATGATGTGAGCTCATACAGGAAGTCATCATGATGTAAGCTCGTACAGGAAGTCATGATGATGTGAGCTCGTACAGGAAGTCATCATGATGATGTGAGCTTGTACAGGAAGTCATCATGATGATGTGAGCTCATACAGGAAGTCATCATGATGTAAGCTCGTACAGGAAGTCATGATGATGTGAGCTCGTACAGGAAGTCATCATGATGTGAGCTCATACAGGAAGTCATGATGATGTGAGCTTGTACAGGAAGTCATCATGATGATGTGAGCTCATACAGGAAGTCATCATGATGTAAGCTCGTACAGGAAGTCATGATGATGTGAGCTCGTACAGGAAGTCATCATGATGATGTGAGCTCGTACAGGAAGTCATCATGATGATGTGAGCTCGTACAGGAAGTCATCATGATGATGTGAGCTCGTACAGGAAGTCATCATGATGTGAGCTCGTACAGGAAGTCATCATGATGATGTGAGCTCGTACAGGAAGTCATCATGATGATGTGAGCTCGTACAGGAAGTCATCATGATGTGAGCTCGTACAGGAAGTCATCATGATGATGTGAGCTCGTACAGGAAGTCATGATGATGTGAGCTCATACAGGAAGTCATCATGATGATGTGAGCTCATACAGGAAGTCATCATGATGATGTGAGCTCGTACAGGAAGTCATAAGCTCACATCATGAGCTTGATCGATCGATCTACCTACCTACCTGTCTATCTATCTATCTATCTATCTATCTATCTATCTATGTAATTTTCATATCGCGACCCAAATAACATCTACTGCGACCCAACTGTGGGTCCCGACCCAGTGTTTGGGAAAGACTGCTTTCTATTACTGCAGACAGAGATTAAAGTCTTGTTTTGCTCTTTTTACTTTGGACTTTTCTTAACTTAACTTAGTTAAACTGTTCCGTTCTTCGTCTCTGTGAAGACTCCTTCAAGATGAACTCCCTTAGGACCCATTAGTCATGTCAATATTGACTGAACACATTAATGAGTAGTGTGTTAATATTTAATGAGTCTTGATGAGTGTCAGGAGACCATGTCTCAGGGAGGACTTCTCTCTGTGACAGCAACATTCAACATTACACTCAGGATTCAGCTGAATGCACCTGAACAGTAAGAAAACCTCCAAAACAACACAACAAGGACTCTGAACTTGGCAGGTGTTGTTTGAAGATGAATGAACTACTGACATCTTCATTTTGGGAGGGAGAAAAATACTTATTTAGCATTTAAATATTCTATTAATTAATATACAGTTTCAGTATCCATTGCTTAAAAGAGCATCTGCAGCATTCAGTGGATATTTGAATACAGAGCTGTTACCTTCATCTCCTCAGAATCATTCTCATGCAAGGAATGTGACAGGACTGATATGTACATAAAAACAATATTGTTTACATCAACATAATATAAATATATATGATATATAACCACCAACAATCAAATAAGAAATAAAACATCTATGCACAAGTCAACCTCTACAAGTTATAAACAATACAAATAGTGCAAAGAAATAAATACTGGAACCATATTGATGGACTGGACAATTATGTACGATATATAAACATGTACAACCTATGCATACATGTATGCATAGGTTGTACATACATGTATGCATACATTGTATCGTTTTTTGACTGAAACTCCTTGGTAAGAGATAAGATAAGAGATAAGATAATCCTGTATTAGTCCCTCAGTGGGGAAATTGCGGGATTACAGCAGCCTTGCATACAATTGAGACACATAATAAAAAAACAATCAAGTAATATAAATAAAATAACAATAAACAGTAGTAAAACAGTAAGAAGAATACAGTATCAATTTCCAATTAAATATACAGACAGAATAAGAGTATATATATATATAAAAGTACTTAAATGTATTTATATTGCACCAGCTGAGTACAATTAAAGTGACACCCCAGTGCTTTGTTTTATTGCGATTTATCTTTACAAAGTGGGGTCTTAAACTCTGTAGGTTGTTGTTTAGGCCTTGAAGCATCTGGAAAAACTCGTGGCGGCTCGATAAGGCCTTTTTGGGAAATCTTGCTCATATCATGCTGGATGTTCATAGTTATGATCAAAATATGTTATAAAAGTGATTTCTTTTTGAAAATATACATCTTTTTCACAGATAAATTCTGAAAAAAATATATAAAATAACACAAGTATTAGAAGTAATTTGGGGTTTATACCACAACTTGAACAGGCTTCACTACGGCCTCTAGGGCTTCTCACACACCAAAGCCTGTCCACTTGGTGGCGCAAGTAAAGCCCCATGAAGCTTCGGCCCATGAGCCAACCAATTGGATGGAAAGTTTCAATGCTTCAGGAAGCTTCATCTCGCCATCACTAGCATTTAGGGCATTAAGGGTGTGAACGCGTCTGTCGTGAAGTCATTATTATCTTATGGCTCTTAAGTTTTTGACACAAAGAGTTCACTGTCCAGCAGCTTTGGTTCGCAGGCCGTCTTTCATTTATTTATTCAATAGCCATCTTCAGTCAAACATAACTGAAAACATTCTAGATATTTGGGCTTTTGGGAACCAGTAGTCAGTCCATCTTTTGATGCAGTCTACAAAGAGTTAGAGCCTTAGGTTGCAGAGCCTTTCTGCGATGTTATTGTACAGGATCTTCTGCATGAGTAACAAGTTATGAAGACATATGCCCAGAATTCCCTAAAAAGGACGTACAAAACCTATAGCTTAAAGTTTAATTACCAAACCCTACCAAAGCAGCATTTCACTTGAAGGCTTTGTGTACCCTTATGTACCTTTTTCTCAGAATAACACACATGCTTTGCATCACTTCGGAGCGTAAACCGAACTCTGCACGACTGTTTGTTGTCTCGGGCCAAGACAGCAGAGAGGTTGGTATCTGGTTCAGCCCGGCTTTAGGCTTGGAGAACAGTTTTCACAATAAAACAACGTAAAGTCAGCTTTACATTATTTACATAATATGTATACATTTATTTACTACTTCCTATTTGTGAATGAATATGAGTTCAGCCTTTTAATTTAACTTCTGAGAACAGACATTGAAGATTGAAGTTTGCTCCAATTACTTACTTTGGACTTGTTAGCCACTCAAGGCAATAATCGTATAAATATTTAATGAAGACGGGACGAGTAAGGGTTTGGATATTTAATGTGTCTAAATTAGTCATCAAGGGAATGGGTTCGCTGTGGGGATTTCTCTCTGTGATACCTCAGAGTAATTCACCAAACTAAAGACAATAGTTTCATCACAACAACATACTATTGGATTATGTGGAAAAGTTATCAGAAGTCAAACTTTTACTGACGTGCAACTTCGCCGCCTATCCACGTTCCCCCCAACTCCTGACAGCGATCTTCGAACTATTCCAAAGATCCCGACTCAGCATCTTAGGGACGTCGTCCTTCCCCGACGCCGCTCTCCCAACTGGTCGAGATCCAGACGGCCGAAACCAACGCGACCCTTCTCCTTCATGCCGACTCTCCGATGGGCCCCACACATCCCACATTTCCGTGTCGACAGTCTACCAGCCAAAGAACACACTCATCCAGTGCAACATCCACTTCCCGCAGTTCACCTACTCCTTCTCTCTGTACCGCAATGTCATCTGCACTGCCCTCCCTGACCGCAGGCCCGAGCTGGGCGATTACTTAACTTTGATCCTCGACCTTGCCGTGTGGTTCGGTAGCAACGCGTTCTACACATACCACATGTATGCTGCTGTGTGCAGCAGTTCAACCAGGGCCCGTGCTGGGTAACACTCAACCCAAAATTAGACTGCAAAGTCTTCGCAGCTCTACCTTCCCTCAACTGCAAGCTGTGTGCACCATCCCATCCGGCCGCCAGTCTCCCTTCACAGACTAAACATTAGAGTCCATGTTCCTGCTGCTTTCTTCGACTTCCTGCGCTGCTCGGAGTTCACCGTCCCAAGTTCTTACCACTGTTCCACCACCACTTCTGCCATATTTTACACAGATACGGAATACCCCCGTAGTCGTACTCTGGCCATTCATTCCACATCGGTGCCGCCTCATCCAGGTCCCCTCTACCCTCCTCTTTCTTTCTCATCCACTACCCCATTCCTTCACTTCCTCCCTCAACCCCCATCCCTACATCCCTTCTGCCCTTGAACCTCATCCATATACCCCATCCTCCCTCGACCCCATCCCTACAGCCCTTCCTCCCTCGAATCCTATCCCTACATCTCCTTGAACCCCATCCCTACATCCCTTCCTCCCTCGACCCTCGACACCCATCCCTTTCTCCCATGACCCCATCCCTACACCCCTTCCTCCCTCAACCCACATCCCTACATCTCTTCCTCACTTGACCCCCATCCCTACATCTTTTCCTCCCATAACCCCATCCTTACAAACCTTCCTCCCTTGACACCAGCCCTACACCCCTCCTCCCTCAAACCCCATCCCTACATCCCTTCCTCCCTTGACCCCTATCCCCACATCCCTTCCTCCCTTGACCTCTATCCCCACATCCCTTGACCCCTATCCCCACATCCCTTCCTACCTTGACCTCTATCCCCACATCCCTTGACACCTATCCCCACATCCATTGACCCCCATCCCCACATCCCTTCCTCCCTTGATCCCTACATGCCTACATTTATTTCTTGCTCAGTTACCTTAATGTACCTGCAACTGTTGTTGGCCGACTCAACATAATTGCCTTTCTATTCTTTGGTAATGTTGGGCCTGAATTCTGTCCATTATTAAAACAGCACTCTACGTTTGTCTTGCAAACCAATAGGTATTTAGATTCTAAGCATTGCTGGCTTCATGAGCACATCTCATGTGTTTGTCCATTACAAAGGACAGGGACACAAGTTCTGTCATGTTCAAGATAATTGTGCCTTCATTCAGGTCACACATTATCATATACAGGGCTTTTTCCACTTCTGTAGTGCAATTTTTGGTTCAAACTAATATTTAAAGCCAATGCCAACATGTCTATATTTACCATGATAAAAAAACAAAAAACAATGCTGCACTTCCTTAAAGTTCACGTCTATCATTTTGGATAAATGCTGTTGTCATGGTCATTAAGGAATGCATGAGGGGGTAGAGGACTTACATCACCAGGTAATATATATATAAACAAATGTGATAGTATCAAATGAAGTGGGCTGTGAGGACTGAGCTCACGTGCAACCCTTTCACCCAATGTGGAACTGCTTGCATGGAAACAGACATGGCTTCTAGCCCAACTGTCTGCACAGGATGTCTTTTTGTTTTGTGAACTAACTCTGCATCCCGACCTTCGAACTGAATGGATGGACACAAACTGAACACGGTTATTGTGCTTTTGGGCTCCAATGGCGTCACCAGGTTTATATATTTGATTTAATGAAATGCTTCTCTATGATGTTATCTGTAAATCAGTCTCAAACAAACAGCACTGCTGGTCTGCAGTATCAGGGGTTACTGGAAAAGGTGATCCTGACCACTCTGACAACATTATCATGCTGTGTGTTTCTCTTCATTAACATCACCATGCTGTTCACCTTGAGGAGTAAAGCGGTGTTTCGTGAGACCTCCCGTTACGTTCTCCTGTTTAACCTCCTCTGTGCAGACACCATGCAGATGGCACTGAGTCAGTTACTGTACCTACTGGCTATTTCTATAATAAGGCTGACGTATCCTGTATGTGGCGTTCTCGCCATGCTCACTGATCTAATGAATGAAATCTCCCCTCTCACACTGGTGGTGATGTCTCTGGAGAGATATGTGGCTGTGTGCTTCCCACTGAGGCACACGGCCATCATCACCATGAAGAACACAGCAGTGGCTGTCGTTGCTGTTTGGACCTTCAGTTCCCTGAATATCCTCATACGAGTTATTCTGCTGTTAGATTTCCCATTTAAAGACCTGGAGAGTCTGCAGATGAAAGATTTTTGCAGTGACATATCTATGTTTCTTGGGCCAATGTCTGGTGTTTATGATACAGCCTACACTTATTTTCTGTTTCTGTCAGCGAGTGTTGTGGTCACGTCCACCTACATCGGTGTGATGATAGCAGCCAGGTCCGCCTCCACAGACACAGCTTCAGCCCAAAAGGCTCGTAACACACTGCTGCTGCATCTGGTGCAGCTGGGCCTCAGTCTGTCCTCCACGATTTACAACCCCATCCTCATCGCTCTTTACAGAATTGTAACGAGGATAGTATTTGTGCGCGTCCAGAATGTTTTGTATGTGTGTATTTTCATCTTTCCCAGATGTCTGTGTTCTCTCATCTATGGAATCAGAGACAAGACCATCAGACTTGTGCTCCTAAACAACCTTTGCTGTCAGTGGAGACGCTCACGTTTACTATGATGCATCTGCCTGTAATAGACCTTTTATTCTATTGTTGTTTGAGAGATGTAAAAAAACTCACTCATATTACCTGTATGTGCATATTTGAGCAATAAAGGGGATTCTGAAAATGTTAACAGAGTATAATAGTGAGCCTGGAATTATTGTTGCCATTGTACAGTCATGTCTATCTGTCTCACGGTAACGATGTCATCGCCCTGCAACAGTAGCTTGCTAAACCACTACATCTCCCTTGATTTGAAAAAGATGGACGATACAAAATGAAATCACACACACACACACACACACAACACAGGTGGTGAGGCATTTCCTACAGAACCCTCAACCTTTTCTTGCATAGATCAAAAGAAACATTAAACATAAAAAATAAAATGGAAATGATCGGGCTGTGATCCACACGACTGATGGAGGTGCTCTGCATTATTATTATTTGTATTCTAGACCAGCTTTAGCCTTTAAAATAGTTATTATTAAAGCCATGGAGGGGGGAAATAAATCATTACACTATTGCAATATTATTGAAAAATACAACTTTCAGTATTTTCTGTTCATGACCAATGTTTGTTTATTATATATTTATTATATATCTAAAAAATATGGTTTTGCTCCCCAGCTCTTAAACAATGTATTCTAACAGCTTTAAATAAGACATCAACAAGGGAAGATTGTAAATATATTGCCCCACAAAGTGTGCTCAAACTAATAGTTCAGTGGAATGACTTCCCTATAATAATTAAAGTGAGAAATAATTAAAAACGGTCATGTTGTATTTCTTTCCGTCTCCCCACGACAGGCCCTTCTGGAGCTTTCTAACTCCAGAGATAACTCCAAGTTCCAATTAATATACGGTACATATACCATTATCATAATGTACATTTGTGCTTTGAATATTAATAAAAAACGGTAATAAGTCAGACACGTTCCCGGTGGGTGTTGGCCTCCATCACGGCTGCCCTTTATCACCGGTCCTGTTCGTGACTTTCACAGGCCAGCGGCTAAATGAGTTTCCTCTGTAGGGTGGCCGGGCTCAGCCTTAGAGAGAGAGTAAGGAGATGAGTTTCCTATGTAGGGCTCAGCCTTAGAGATAGAGTAAGGAGATGAGTTTCCTATGTAGGGCTCAGCCTTAGATATAGAGTAAGGAGATGAGTTTCATCTGTAGGGCTCAGCCTTAGAGATAGAGTAAGGAGATGAGTTTCATCTGTAGGGCTCAGCCTTAGAGATAGAGTAAGGAGATGAGTTTCCTATGTAGGACTCAGCCTTAGAGATAGAGTAAGGAGATGAGTTTCATCTGTAGGGCTCAGCCGTAGAGATAGAGTAAGGAGATGAGTTTCATCTGTAGGGCTCAGCCCTAGAGATAGAGTAAGGAGCTCGGACATCAGGAGGGAGCTTGGAGTTGAGCCGCTGCTCCTTCGTGTCGAAAGGTCAGCTGAGGTGGTTCGGGCATCTAGTCAGGATGCCTCCTGGACACCTCCATTAGAGGTTTTCGGGCACGTCCAACTGGTAGGAGACCCCGGGGAAGACCGAGGACACGCTGGAGGGATTATATCTCCAGGCTGGCCTTGGAACGACTCGAGATCCCCTGGAATGAGCTGTAAAGTGTTGTGGGTGAGTGGGAAGACTGGGTCGGTCTGCTGAACCTGCTGCCACCGTGACCCGACCCAGATAAGCAGCTGATAATGGATGGATGGATGGAATTAATCAAAAATATCCAACAATAAGGAAATAAGGTCCTCTTGTCAACCAGGCCGAGGAGCTGCTATCACCCAACTATCGCACTAATATTTGAAGTGTAATTAAAACATTTCAACAGATGAACAAAAACTGGAAAACATTTTACATTTAAAATGACACTAAATAAATAAAAACGTAAAGACATGAAAGTGTTTAAAAAAGTGAAAGAACACACACTTGAATAAAGATGAGAAAAATGCTCCATATCAGTGGGTCTTCTTGGGAAGACTACAAGAAGCTGTTGATGTTCTTTAGTGCAAATGGATGATTGACCATATGTTCAATTAATCATCAAATCTGTGGCCGTATGTGGCCTCGGAGCAGCACTATCAACTGACCTAATACAAAACCAAAATGTGGAGTGATGATGAACTGGGAATGTCGAGCTGATGTCCAAGAATCTTTCATGCTTATCGCGTTGATAATCCATTGTTGAAGCTCTATTGTCAAAGCAGTTGCAAGGAGTTGTGGTTGGAAGGTGTGGCAGCAACCTAGGAACCCTTTGGTGTAAACCAGCAGTGAAGGAGGCTTTTCAGGCTTGCTTGGCCAATGGGGTCTCCGGAAATAGCAAACATGTACCAGTTGGCCTGAAGGGCTATGAATGTGGCAATCACCAAAGAAAAAACCTATGAATGGAACTTTGAAGAAGGACTTTCAGAAGTTCTGGTAAACCGTCAAGACGACTGAGAAAGGGAAAGCAGGGCTTCACTCAGGCTGTATTCAGCATGGAAAGAGAACAGACTTGGACTGAAGATATTGTTGAGAGGTGGAAAGAGCACTTTGAGGAACTCCTGAACCCAATTATCGAGCTAACAAGCGTTTACTTGAGAGTCCTGGACTGATTGTGGAATCTCAGATCCAGGAGGAGTGTCCTCCCCCTGCCGCTCGGCCATTGTTAGCAAGGTAACGCTGTCATATATATACTTTATATATATATATATATATATATATATATATATATATATATATATATATATATATATATATATATACTAAAACAAAGTAAAATGGAATTAAATAAATAAATGGAAATTAAATAAATAAATAAAAATAAGTAATACATTCCCCCCCATCGTGATCCTTGGACTATTCTAAAGATCTCGACTCCGCCGTCTTAGGGAAATCGTGCTTCCGCGACAGCGTTCTCCAAACCGGTCGCGATCCAGAGGACAAAACCAACACGACCCTTCTCCTTCATGCCGACTCTCCGATGGGCCCCACATTTCCGAGTGGACAGTCTACCAGCCAAAGAACACACTCATCCAGCGCAACACCCCCTTCCACAAGTTAAACTACTCCTTCTCTCTGTACCGCAATGTCATCTGCACTGCCCTCCCCGACCGCAGGCCCGAGCTGGACGATTACTTAACTTTGATCCTCGACCTTGCCTTGTGGTTCGGCAGCAATGGGTTCATATCACATACATGACATTTGGGATTTTTTTTATTTATTTAATAGCCTTTATTTTACCAGGTCGGTCCCGTTGAGATAAAATTATCTCTTTTCCAAGGGAAGCCTGGCCAAGATAGCAGCATAGACAAAGTTTTAACATACACAAGACACACAGAAATCACATAAAACAGATAAAAGACATTAAAAGATAAAGCAACAGGACTAAAACTCCGGATTTATACCAAAACAAGAACAAGTGCAGTATGAAGCCGCTCTAATTTCCCTCACATGAGTCTTAAAAGTTTCGAGGTTGATAAGCTCCTTCAACTTTAAAGTTTTTTGCAATGCGTTCCAAGCAGCAGGTGCAGCGAACTTAAAACAGTGCTTACCAAATTCAGAATGAACTTTGGGTATAATTAATAAATAAAACTCATTGGAACGTAAGCAGTAATTGCTCTGGTATTTAGAGATGTAGTTGCATAAATAGTGGGGGAGCAGACCCAAGATAGCTTTATAAATAAAAATATGCCAGTGTAAAAGGCGGCGTGCTGCCAGAGATGGCCACTCAACTCGAGCATATAAGATGCAGTGGTGAGTGAGGGCTTTACAATCAGTGACAAACCTTAAGGCACCATGATATACAGTGTATATATATAGCTGGGGCATTCATATATAAGAGATCACTGTAATCAAGTACAGGGAGGAAAGTGGTAGCAACCAATTTTTTTCTGGTAAAAAAAGAAAAATAAGATTTGTGACGGAAAAAGAATCCCAGTTTCACTCTTAATTTTTTTACCAGATTTTCTACATGTGGTTTAAAAGAAAGTCGATCATCAATTAAAATGCCGAGATACTTGTAACAATTCACAAGTTCAATTTCATACCCTGACATTGGGGAAGTGATGAGGGGAGGGGGGATTTCACCCAAATAGTAGCAAGAAAGAAAAGGTGGCGGCCGAAAAGAGCAAGTGACAGCATGTAACCTTAATGTCAGTATGTATCCCCCATGTCAACTTAAGTTATTTTAATGAACAAATCTATTATACATCAGATCCTGGTCCTAGTCCTGGGGGGGGGTCCACACCATATAGGTCTACACAGGAAAGGGGTCTCAAGGTCTGGGTACAAGTCCTGGTCCTGGGGGGGTCAACACCATACTGGTCTACCCAGGAAAGGAGTCTTGAGGTCTGGGTACAGGTCCTGGGGGGGGGTCCACGTCATACAGGTCTACCCAGGAAAAGGGTCTTGAGGTCTGGGCACAAGTCCTGGTTCTGGGGGGGTCCACATCATACTTGTCTACCCAGGAAAAGAGTCTCGTGGTCTGGGTACAGGTCCTTGGGGGGTACACATCATACAGGTCTACCCAGGAAAAGGGTATTGTGGTCTGGGTACAAGTGCTGGTGCTGGTGGGGTCTACATCATACAGGTCTACCCAGGAAAAGGGTATTGTGGTCTGAGTACAAGTCAGTGACAATTGGGGATCAGTGACTGACCCTTGGGGAACACAGACCAGTAACCCTGACAGTCACTCAGCATTTTTAATTATATCACATGTTTTGACCCAGGTGTCAGTGCAGTCACCTAAAAGTCGACACCCAATTGTCACCGCATTGACATGCTGGTGCTTACCTGACATGTCAGTTTGAAAGTCAACGGCAACTGACTGACAATAGGGTCACATTCGCTAACTCCCTCAACCTTCAGCCCTACATCCCTTCCTCCCTAGACCCCATCCCTACATCCCTACATTTATTTCTTGCTCAGTTACCTTAATTGCCTTCATTCAGGTCACAAATTATCATATACAGGCCTTTTTTCACTTCTGTAGTGCAAGTTTTGGTTCAAACTAATATTTAAAGCCATATGCCAACATGTCTATATTTACCATGATAAAAAACTAAAAACAATGCTACACTTCTTTAATGTTCACGTCTATCATTTTGGATAGATGCTGTTGTCATGGTCATTAAGGAATGCATGAGGGGGTAGAGGAGTTACATCACCAGTTGATATATATAAAAACCCATGTGATAGCATCAAATTAAGTGAGGACTGAGCTCACGTGCAACCCTTTCACCCAATGTGGAACTGCTTGCATGGAAACAGACATGGCTTCTAGCCCAACTGTCTGCACAGGATGTCTTTTTGCTTTGTGAACTAACTCTGCATCCCGACCATCGAACTGAATGGACGGACACAAACTGAACACGGTTATTGTGCTTTTGGGCTCCAATGGCGTCAACAGGTTTATATATTTGATTTTATGAAATGCTTCTCTATGATGTTATCTGTAAATCAGTCTCAAACCAACAGCACTGCTGGTCTGCAGTATCAGGGGTTACTGGAAAAGGTGATCCTGACCACTCTGACAACATTATCATGCTGTGTGTTTCTCTTCATTAACATCACCATGCTGTTTACCTTGACGAGTAAATTGGTGTTTCGTGAGACCTCCCGTTACGTTCTCCTGTTTAACCTCCTCTGTGCAGACACCATGCAGATGGCACTGAGCCAGTTACTGTACCTACTGGCTGCTTTTAGATTCAGGCTGACGTATCCTGTATGTGGCATTCTCGCCATGCTCACTGATCTAATGAATGAAATCTCCCCTCTTACACTGGTGGTGATGTCTCTGGAGAGATATGTGGCTGTGTGCTTCCCACTGAGGCACACGGCCATCATCACCATGAAGAACACAGCAGTGGCTGTCGTTGCTGTTTGGACCTTCAGTTCCCTGAATATCCTCATACGAGTTATTCTGCTGTTAGATTTCCCATTTGAAGACCTGGAGAGTCTGCAGATGAAAGATTTTTGCAGTGACATATCTATGTTTCTTGGGCCAATGTCTGGTGTTTATGATACAGCCTACACTTATTTTCTGTTTCTGTCAGCGAGTGTTGTGGTCACGTCCACCTACATCGGTGTGATGATAGCAGCCAGGTCCGCCTCCACAGACAAAGCTTCAGCCCGAAAGGCTCGTAACACACTGCTGCTGCATCTGGTGCAGCTGGGCCTCAGTCTGTCCTCCACGATTTACAACCCCATCCTCATCGCTCTTTACAGAATTGTAACGAGGATAGTATTTGTGCGCGTCCAGAATGTTTTGTATGTGTGTATTTTCATCTTTCCCAGATGTCTGTGTTCTCTCATCTATGGAATCAGAGACAAGACCATCAGACTTGTGCTCCTAAACAACCTTTGCTGTCAGTGGAGACGCTCACGTTTACTATGATGCATCTGCCTGTAATAGACCTTTTATTCTATTGTTGTTTGAGAGATGTAAAAAAAACTCACTCATATTACCTGTATGTGCATATTTGAGCAATAAAGGGGATTCTGAAAATGTTAACAGAGTATAATAGTGAGTCTGGAATTATTGTTGCCATTGTACAGTCATGTCTATCTGTCTCACGGTAACGATGTCATCGCCCTGCAACAGTAGCTTGCTAAACCACTACATCTCCCTTGATTTGAAAAAGATGGACGATACAAAATGAACTCACACACACACACACACACACAACACAGGTGGTGAGGCATTTCCTACAGAACCCTCAACCTTTTCTTGCATAGATCAAAAGAAACATTAAACATAAAAAATAAAATGGAAATGATCGGGCTGTGATCCACACGACTGATGGAGGTGCTCTGCATTATTATTATTTGTATTCTAGACCAGCTGTATTTCTTTCCCTCTCCCCACGACAGGCCCTTCTGGAGCTTTCTAACTCCAGAGATAACTCCAAGTTCCATTTAATATACGGTACATATACCATTATCATAATGTACATTTGTGCTTTGAATATTAATAAAAAACGGTAATAAGTCAGACACGTTCCCGGTGGGTGTTGGCCTCCATCACGGCTGCCCTTTATCACCGGTCCTGTTCGTGACTTTCACGGGCCAGCGGCCAAATGAGCTTCCTCCGTAGGGTGGCCGGGCTCAGCCTTAGAGATAGAGTAAGGAGATGAGTTTCATCTGTAGGGCTCAGCCCTAGAGATAGAGTAAGGAGCTCGGACATCAGGAGGGAGCTTGGAGTTGAGCCGCTGCTGCTTCTTGTCGAAAGGTCAGCTGAGGTAGTTCGGCCATCTAATCAGGATGCCTCCTGGACACCTCCATTAGAGGTTTTCGGGCACGTCCAACTGGTAGGAGACCCCGGGGAAGACCCAGGACACACTGGAGGGATTATATCTCCAGGCTGGCCTTGGAACGACTCGAGATCCCCTGGAATGAGCTGTAAAGTGTTGTGGGTGAGTGGGAAGACTGGGTCGGTCTGCTGAACCTGCTGCCACCGTGACCCGACCCAGATAAGCAGCTGATAATGGATGGATGGATGGAATTAATCAAAAATATCCAACAATAAGGAAATAAGGTCCTCTCGTCAACCAGGCCGAGGAGCTGCTATCACCCAACTGCTTTTCATTCATAAAGCACGTTTCATACAGGTATGTATGTACATTTAATACATAAAAAAAACTAAAAACCTTTCTTTTACAGAGAATGTATATCGCACTAATATTTGAAGTGTAATTAAAACATTTCAACAGATGAACAAAAACTGGAAAACATTTTACATTTAAAATGACACTAAATAAATAAAAACGTAAAGACATGAAAGTGTTTAAAAAAGTGAAAGAACACACACTTGAATAAAGATGAGAAAAATGCTCCATATCAGTGGGTCTTCTTGGGAAGACTACAAGAAGCTGTTGATGTTCTTTAGTGCGAATGGATGATTGACCATATGTTCAATTAATCATCAAATCTGTGGCCGTATGTGGCCTCGGAGCAGCGCTATCAACTGACCTAATACAAAACCAAAATGTGGAGTGATGATGAACTGGGAATGTCGAGCTAATGTCCAAGAATCTTTCATGCTTATCGCGTTGATAATCCATTGTTGAAGCTCTATTGTCAAAGCAGTTGCAAGGAGTTGTGGTTGGAAGGTGTGGCAGCAACCTAGGAACCCTTTGGTGTAAACCAGCAGTGAAGGAGGCTTTTCAGGCTTGCTTGGCCAACGGGGTCTCCGGAAATAGCAAACATGTACCAGTTGGCCTCATTTACTCGAGAGTCCTGGACTGATTGTCGAATCTCAGATCCAGAAGGAGTGTCCTCCCCCTGCCGCTCGGCCTTTGTTAGCAAGGTAACGCTGTCATATATATACTTTATATATACTAAAACAAAGTAAAATGGAATTAAATAAATAAATGGAAATTAAATAAATAAAAATAAGTAAATACATTCCCCCCCATCGCGATCCTTGGACTATTCTAAAGATCTCGACTCCGCCGTCTTAGGGAAATCGTGCTTCCGCGACAGCGTTTTCCAAACCGGTCGCGATACAGAGGACAAAACCAACACGACCCTTCTCCTTCATGCTGACTCTCCGATGGGCCCCACATTTCCGAGTGGACAGTCTACCAGCCAAAGAACACACTCATCCAGCGCAACACCCCCTTCCACAAGTTAAACTACTCCTTCTATCTGTATCGCGATGTCATCTGCACTGCCCTCCCCGACCGCAGGCCCGAACTGGACGATTACTTAACTTTGATCCTCGACCTTGCCTTGTGGTTCGGCAGCAATGGCTTCATACCACATACCCACATGTATGCCGCTGTGTGCAGCAGTTCATTCCACATCGGCGCCGCCTCCACATCCGTCTATCCCTTCCTCCCTCGACCCCATCCCTACACCCCTTCCTCCCTTGATCCCATCCCTTCTGCCCCTGAACCCCATCCGTATATCCCTTCCTCCCTCGACCCCTATCCTTAACGCCCTTCATCCCTTGAACCCCATCCCTACGCCCCTTCATCACTTGACCCCCATCCCTACATCCCTTTTGCCGTTGAACCCCATCCGTATATCCCTTCCTCCCTTGACCCCCATCCCTTCCTCCCTTGACTGCCATCCCTACATCCATTCCTTCCTTGACTCCATCCTTATATTCCTTCCTTCCTTGACCCCCATCCCTACATACCTTTGTCCCTCAACCCTCGACCCAATCCCTTCATCACTTGACCCCATTCTTATATCTCTTCCTCCCTTGACCTCTTTTCCGCCTCCAAACCTAACATCTTGGAATAAACCATTCGAAGCACGATCTTTGTTGGTGAAACAGACTTTGGTTAAGATGGATGTATTGCACAAAAATAGCTACCCTATGGTCAAGTGGTCTAGGCCCGTATTTCTTGCTCAGTTCCCTTCTGGTACCTTCAACTGTTGTTTGCCGAATCAATAGAGTTGCCTTTCTATTCTTTGCTAATGTTGGGCCTGAATTCTGTCCATTATTATAACAGCACTCTTCTTTTGCAAACAAGAATATATTCAAAGCCATATGCCAACAAGTCTATATTTACCCTGCTAAAAAAACATGATAAAACTATTCTATCATTTTGAATAGATTGCACAAAAACAGCATTCTTCTCATGGTCTTGCAAACCCATAGATATTTAGATTCTAAGCATTGCTTGCTTCATAAGCACACCTTGTGTCTTTGTCCATTACAAACTTCACTTCTGTAATGCAATTTATGGTTCAAACTAATATTTAAAGCCATATGCCAACATGTCTACATTTACCATGATGAAAATAAAATAAACAATGCTGCACTTCTTTAACGTTCATGTCTATCATTTTGGATAGATGCTGTTGTCATGGTCATTAAGGAATGCATGAGGGGGTAGAGGATTTACATCACCAGTTAATATATATATATACCCATGTGATAGTATCAAATGAAGTGGGCTGTGAGGACTGAGCTCACGTGCAACCCCTTCACCCAATGTGGAACTGCTTGCATGGAAACAGACATGGCTTCTAGTCTGCACAGGATGTCTTTTTGTTTTGTGAACTAACTCTGCATCCCGACATTCGAATTGAATGGACGGACACAAACTGAACAAGGTTATCGTGCTTATGGGCTCCAATGGCGTCACCAGGTTTATATATTTTATTAAATGCTTCTCTATGATGTTATCTGTAAATCAGTCTCAGACCAACAGCACTGCTGGTCTGCAGTATCAGGGGTTACTGGAAAAGTTGATGCTGGCCACTCTGACACAGACCTCCGACCTCCGAGACCTCGTTCTTTGGGTCTTGACCCAGAGTTCGTTACCATAGGTGAGGGTTGGGACGTAGACCGACCAGTAAATGGAGAGCTTCTTCTTCCGGCTCAGCTTCCTCTTCATCAAGACGGTCCGGTGCAGCGCCTGTTTTACAGCTGCAGCCGCACCGATCCGCCTGTCGATCTCCCGCTCCACCTTACCCTCACTCGTGAACAAGACCCTGAGATACTTGAACTCCTCCGCTTGGGGTAGGCAGTTTGTCCCCACCTGGAGGGAGCAATCCCCCGGTTTCCGGCAGAGCACCATGGCCTCAGATTTGGAGGTTCTGACTCTCATCCCTGTCACTTCACACTCGGCTGCAAACCGCCCCGTCACGGTCACGGTCCGAGGAGGCAAACCGGACCACATCACCTGCGAACAGCAGAGAGGCGATCCCGAGACTCCCAAACCGGATTTCCTCCGCACCCCGGCTGCGCCTAGATATCCTGTCCGAGAAAGTCACAAACAGGACGGGTGATAAAGGGCAGCCCTGGCGGAGGCCAACACCCACCAAACGTGTCTGACTTATTGCTGAGAATACGAACTGCAGGCGTACAGAGACCCGATGGCCTGTTGCAACGAGTTCCCACAAAACCCCCCAGGGGACCCAGTCGAAAGCCTTCTCCAAGTCCACAAATCACATGTAGACTGGTTGGGAAACTCCCTGGACCCCCCCAGTGGTCTTGTGAGGATAAAGAGCTGGTCCACTGTTCCACGACCGGGACATTATTCACACTGCACCTCTTGAATCTGGGGTTCGACAAATGGGGGGCGGAGCCTCCTTTCCAGCATTCTGGCATAAGCTTTCTCCGTCTGAGCAGTGTGACTCTGATAGTTCGAGCACACTCTCCGGTCTCCCTTCTTAAAGATGGGAACCACCAGCCCAGTCTGCAGTCCATGGGCAATGCTCCCGACCCCCATGCAACACTGAAGAGGAGTGTCAGCCAAGACAGCCCAACAATGTCCAGCGCCTTCAGCATTTCAGGATCTCATCCACCTCTGGCTTCTTGCCACCAAGGAGCTTTTTTACTACCTTCGTGGCCTCTGCCTCTGTTATGGGTGCAACTCACAGCTCCTAGCGGCCGGGTCCACAATAGAGGCTTTGTACATGGTCCACTTGGATTCCATGTCCCCAGCCTCCCTCGGGATGTGTGAGAAGTTCTTCCGGAGGTGGGATTTGAAGACCTCTCGGATAGGATCCTCCTCCAGACGTTCCCAGTTCACCCTCACTCTCACCGGTTCCCCCGTCATCTGATCCAACTCACCACCAGGTGGTGATCAGCTCTGCTCCTCTCTTCACCCGAGTGTCCAAGACATACGGCCGCAGATCAGATGATGCAATTACAAAGTTGATCATTGATCTCCGGCCGAAGGTGTTCTGGTACCAGGTAAACTTATGAGCCACCTCATGTGATTTTTAACATTTAAAAAAAATGAAATACTGTCAACAAAAGCCTTCTTAATTCCACATAATTCTTCCAAATTGGAAAAATGTAGTCACAAAAGAAAATGCAATGACATGGACCAGGGTATTTAGAAATATATATATAGGACTACATCATCAATTACTGTTTTCTTTTCCAGATCTAGTTACCATGCCTATTTGTGATGGTATCACATGAAGTGGGTGGGAGGATTGAGTTCTTAAAATGCATGCATGGACAAGCGAACCCTGCAGACCAGTTCTGCTCGCATGGAATCAAGCATGGCCTCCAACATGCTCACCGTCAAATCTGGATAAATGCATTTAGATTACTTTCTGTTTTGCACGTGAAAAGACAAATCTGCAAAAACTATGGACTTTTACTTTTAGTACAAACTCTGCAAGAAAAACTGTGCTTCTGTGTTGTGATTATGTCATAAGGTTCATGTTTTGTTTTGAAATGCTATTTCAGATTATTCAAAGTGATTATCTGTCTGGTTAAAACCCTTTAGATGTTCTATCTCAATATCAAGGGGTTTCCTTAATATGTCATATGCAACTCAGACCAACAGCACTGTTGGACTGCGGGGAGCACTAGAAATTTGGTTGTTTTCTGCTCCAATCACCCTGCCTTGCTGTGTGTTTCTCTTCATTAATGGGATCATGCTGTTCACCTTGAGGAGTAAATTGGTATTTCGTGAGACCTCCCGTTACGTTCTCCTGTTTAACCTCCTCTGTGCAGACACCATGCAGATGGCACTGAGTCAGTTACTGTACCTACTGGCTGCTTCTAGAATCAGGCTGACGTATCCTGTATGTGGCGTTCTCACCATGCTCACTGATCTAATGAATGGAATCTCCCCTCTCACACTGGTGGTGATGTCTCTGGAGAGATATGTGGCTGTGTGCTTCCCACTGAGGCACACGGCCATCATTACCATGAGGAACACAGCAATGGCTGCCGTTGCTGTTTGGACCTTCAGTTCCCTGAATATCCTCATACGAGTTATTCTGCTGTTAGAATTCCCATTTGAAGACCTGGAGAGTCTGCAGATGAAAGATTATTGTACCAAAAGATACATGATACTCGACCCGATGTCTGCTGATTATGACAGAGTGTACACTTATTTTCTGTTTCTGTCAGCGAGTGTTGTGGTCACGTCCACCTACATCGGTGTGATGATAGCAGCCAGGTCTGCCTCCACAGACAAAGCTTCAGCCCAAAAGGCTCGTAACACACTGCTGCTGCATCTGGTGCAGCTGGGCCTCAGTCTGTCCTCCACTGTTCACAACCCTCTGCTGACAGCGATCTCAAAGATCACTGACAGGATAACAATCGTGCGTATCAGCTCTATTCTTTACGTGTGCATTGTCCTTTTCCCCAGATGTTTGAGCACACTCATCTACGGCATCAGAGACAAAACCATCAGATCCATCCTCATATACCATCTATGTTGTAGACTCAAAATGTCCATCCGTCCAGCAAAGGCTGAGGACTCACTCTAGACTACATTTAACTATTCAGGCATTGTTATCATTTTGAACACAGCATATGAATGAACGCATTGTATTGTATTAACATGTCATTGCTACACTTGCGGATATTTATTCTCTTTATGTACAAATGTTCAATATCAATTGTTCCAATATAGTAAAATAAATGTGGCTTAGTTTTGTAACAGTACTTTGATTTATTTTGCACAGACTACATTTGAGTTACATGTGTTTCCTTGTATTGTGAATTGTAACATAGAAAGGGGTTTAAATATCTGTATGCTTACACATTAAACACTTTGAGTCCCAACTATGTCACACAAACCATAAGTAATAAAAGTAAATAGCTAACAGTCAGACCTGCTGCTTGTGTGTATTGGGATGTTTCCGGCCAGTGCTTTGGAGTGAATAAGGGCTTAACATTAAGATAGAAGTATTTGATGCTCATGATCTTCCTTTTAAGCACCAAGCTATTTTTAGGTTTCTGCTCGAAAATTGCATTCCCAAACTAAAAAGGGTGTATCGCTGCAACCACTCATGTGAATACTTTTGGTGTTATAATAAACAAATGTGAGATTTTGTTCAGATGTGTAATTATCAGTCTATATGTTACTGGTTAAGAGTAAATTAAGATGACACACAGCAAAACGTTTTTAGGTCCGCCTTGGAAAAAAGCACTTTCAGGATGATTATTTCTTTGAAATGAGTCATTCATAAGGTCTAAACTTCTCCCAAATCATAGCACAATATATGAACATTATATCTGCAAAGTTTGACATTGAAAAAGTGAAGCAGAACAAAGTTAGAGAGGGTTTAGTACAGAGAGAATTCAGGCGAAGACTTAAATGAGCATTTGGGCACATTTGGGCACATTTCAATTTTATCATGTACCAAACCATATATTTCACTTGTATATTACTTATGGTGATCAATACATTCAAATATTTTTTTTTTAATGAATGATAATATGTTTTATGAATTATGATTTCATGATTTATTTTATGAATTATGATTTCATGATTTTTTTTAAATTCATAAAACAACCTACATATTTCCCATTAAAATAAAAAAGCACACAGATTAACTGAATGAACAGATTACATTTTTATCAAACTGTAAAAACACAGTAAAAAACTAAGTGTAACAATAATACTTTTTATACTTTTAAGATTATCTTTCTTTCTGTTTGAGTTTTTTGCTAAATGGCTTACTGATTCTTGTAGCAAAGGCTTTGGTGTTTAATTTGATGTGCAAAATTAATACATTTTCTTGTGATTTATTATATGTATTTTTTGCAATAAATTAAAAAAGACCCAGATCTGGGTCTATGGCGTATACAAGCTTTAGTTGTTGCAGCAATGTTTGGGTTGATAACATTTGTTACACAGAAATCGGGGCTAAAGAGTTAAATAAATAAATGTTCAATAATAACTCCTAAATACCACTTTAAGACACAAAGACAAAACTAACAATAAATACTGTTGAGATGTTATTGTTGACGACAGACAGACGTTGGTACCACTGTTAGGCGTCTTCAATATGGGAATAAATAATAGCGCAAGCTAAACATAAATATGTGTCATGTGTTAAAAACCTCTTGTAATGATTTGGCCCTTGTGCAGTCACATTGTGTTATTTTGTGTGTTTCTACTCTTGTGAAGCACTTTGTGCCCTCTGTCTGTATCAGTGTGATATAAATAAATAAACAACACTGACTAACTTAATGTATTGTGATGAACTTTAACACGAGGAAGTTCTCTCGAACTGGACCTCGTTGAATATTAATTGAATACCCCCTGACATCTGCACTGATTATGTGTTATGTTTTGGATTCTCATTTCTACCTTCATGTTTTTACCTTTCTACATTTTCTCATCAAGCATCAAGAACATGAAGTTCATCTAACTTCATTCTCACTGTTGCTTTTTTATCTGTCGATCAATTCAACAATTTATCGACTACTTAGTAAAAAAAATCAATGTATTATACTCCAAAAAGGACAAATCATAAAATAATATGATACGATTATTTGTAATCAACTGAATGTAATGTAAGTAGTGAGAAGCAGAACAAAACATACTTCTCCTAAAAGACTTCTCCTCATGTGAATTACTACCAGCAGACAATTATGTATTTTTAATGGGAATTATGTATTTTAACTGATATGAATAAATAAAAATGGACCATGTGATATAAAATGATGGTAAAGCCGGAGATATTATGCCTATTGGACCAAACCAAGAACAGAACCCACAGAATACTGGAATACCAAGTATAGAACCCACAGAAAACTGGACTATACCAAGGGCAGAACCCCACAGAGTACTGGAATACCAAGTATAGAACCCACAGAATACTGGAATACCAAGGACAGAACCCACAGAATACTGGACTATAAGAGGACAGAACCCCACAGAGTACTGGACAATACCAAGGACAGCACCCAAATAATACTGGACTATACCAAGGACAGAACCCACAGAATACTAGACTCTACCAATGACAGAACCCACAAAATACTGGACTATACCAAGGACAGCACCCACATAATACTGGACTATACCAAGGACAGAACCCACAGAATACTGGACTATAAGAGGACAGAACCCACAGAATACTAGACTCTACCAATGACAGAACCCACAAAATACTGGACTATACCAAGGACAGAACCCACAGAATACTGGACTATACCAAGGACAGAACCCACAGCATACTGGACTATAAGAGGACAGAACCCACAGAATACTAGACTCTACCAATGACAGAACCCACAAAATACTGGACTATACCAAGGACAGAACCCCACATAATACTAGACTATACCAAGGACAGAACCCACAGAATACTGGATTATACAAGGACGGAACCCACAGAGTACTGGACTATAAGAGGACAGAACCCACAGAATACTGGACTCTACCAAGGTCAGAACCTACAGAGTACTGGACTATACAAGGATATAGCCCACAGAATACTGGAGTATACCAAGGTCAGAACCTACAGAATACTGGACTATACAAGGATATAACCCACAGAATACTGGAGTATACAAGGACAGAACCCACAGAATACTGGACTATACAAGGACAGAACCTACAGAATACTGGACTATACCAAGGACAGAACCCACAGAATACTAGACTCTACCAATGACAGAACCCACAAAATACTGGACTATACCAAGGACAGAACCCACAGAATACTGGACTATACCAAGGACAGAACCCACAGAATACTGGACTATAAGAGGACAGAACCCACAGAATACTAGACTCTACCAATGACAGAACCCACAAAATACTGGACTATACCAAGGACAGAACCCAAATAATACTGGACTATACCAAGGACAGAACCCACAGAATACTGGACTATAAGAGGACAGAACCCACAGAATACTAGACTCTACCAATGACAGAACCCACAAAATACTGGACTATACCAAGGACAGAACCCCACATAATACTAGACTATACCAAGGGCAGCACCCAAATAATTCTGGACTATAAGAGGACAGAACCCACAGAATACTGGACTCTACCAAGGTCAGAACCTACAGAATACTGGACTATACAAGGATATAACCCACAGATTACTGGAGTATACCAAGGACAGAACCCACAGAATACTGGAGTATACCAAGGACAGAACCCACAGAATACTGGACTATACAAGGATATAACCCACAGAATACTGGACTATACAAGGACAGAACCCACAGAATACTGGACTATACAAGGACAGAACCTACAGAATACTGGACTATACCAAGGACAGAACCCACAGAATACTGGACTATACCAAGGACAGAACCCACAGAATACTGGACTATACAAGAACAGAACTTACAGAGTACTGGACTATACAAGGATATAACCCACAGAATACTGGAGTATACCAAGGACAGAACCCACAGAGTACTGGACTATACCAAGGACAGAACCCACAGAATACTGGAGTATACAAGGACAGAACCCACAGAATACTGGACTATACAAGAACAGAACTTACAGAGTACTGGACTCTACCAAGGACAGAACCCACAGAGTACTGGACTATACAAGAACAGAACTTACAGAGTACTGGACTCTACCAAGGACAGAACCCACAGAGTACTGGACTATACAAGAACAGAACTTACAGAGTACTGGACTATGCCAAGGACAGAACCCACAAAATACTAGACCAGGGGTGGGCAGTTCATTTTCCAAGGGGCCGCATGATAAATTTGGACTTATGTGGAGGGACGAACCAATAGGCTGAACTTAATTGAATTAACTCAATATTAATGGTATTACTTTATTTAAAAAAAGTAAATTAGATGGTTTTGAGCTGCTACTGGTAAGAATACATGTTACAATAAGGCTATGAAAATATGTCAAAAATGTAATTACATTTTTAAAGATTTTTTTAAACCTTACCTTAAATATGTATGTTAAAACCTCCTGGCACTTTTTTTAAATTTGCCAAAAAATGCCTATCCAGGTATACCCAAAGTAAATTGGAAGCTGTACTTGAACTATTTGGAGTAAATGCATGGTCTTCCGAGCCGTATGAGGTGACAGGCTTGATCCACGTAAGGAAAAAGAGGCTGAGCCTGTACTTCAATGTAGCTTCTGGTTGGGTAATGTAGCCTGTCAGCCAGGACATGAAGCTCCTATTGGTTCAAGTGATGATTCAGTAGAAAGGTTAGATTTCTGCGGTCATTTTGGACCTTCAGTTCCCTGAATATCCTCATACGAGTTATTCTGCTATTAGATTTCCCATTTAAAGACCTGGAGAGTCTGCAGATGAAAGATTTTTGCAGTGACATATCTATGTTTCTTGGGCCAATGTCTGGTGTTTATGATACAGCCTACACTTATTTTCTGTTTCTGTCAGCGAGTGTTGTGGTCACGTCCACCTACATCGGTGTGATGATAGCAGCCAGGTCCGCCTCCACAGACACAGCTTCAGCCCAAAAGGGTCGTAACACACTGCTGCTGCATCTGGTGCAGCTGGGCCTCAGTCTGTCCTCCACGATTTACAACCCCATCCTCATCGCTCTTTACAGAATTGTAACGAGGATAGTATTTGTGCACGTCCAGAATGTTTTGTATGTGTGTATTTTCATCTTTCCCAGATGTCTGTGTTCTCTCATCTATGGAATCAGAGACAAGACCATCAGACTTGTGCTCCTAAACAACCTTTGCTGTCAGTGGAGACGCTCACGTTTACTATGATGCATCTGCCTGTAATAGACCTTTTATTCTATTGTTGTTTGAGAGATGTAAAAAAACTCACTCATATTACCTGTATGTGCACACATACACTAGAGTATAATAGTGAGCCTGGAATTATTGTTTAAGATATGATCTTTGAAAAGAAGTCCAACACAGCGATCTAGGGGCCACCGCCTGCTGTTGATTTTCCGGAGACTATTCCCACAGAAAACAGTCTCGTCGATCACTCCACATACTGTTTATTTATTTCTGTTAATATTCAGTCATGTCTATCTGTCTCAAAGGCCCTTCTGGAGCTTTTTAACTCCATAGATAACCCTAAGTTCCCATTAATATACTATACATATACCATAATTATAATGTACATTTGTGCTTTGATAATTAATTAAAAAACTATCCAACAATAAGGAAATACAGGCCTCTTGTGTACCAAGCCGAGGAACTGCTATCTTCCAACTGCTTTTCATTCATGAAGCACGTTTCATACAGATATGTATGTACATTTAATACATACATAAAAACAGAAAACCTTTCGTTTACAGAGAATGTATATTTCACAACAGTTATAACATTTCAACAGATGAACAAAAACTGGAAAACATTTTACATTTAAAATGACAAATAAATAGTTAAATGTAAAGATATAAATGTGGCAAGGCAAAGCAGCGCCGCTGTGCCTGTTTTCGGACAATTTTTATTTTATTTTGTTTGAACGTTTCCTTAATTATCTCCAGAACCACATCGTTGTTTGACTTCATTTAAAGTTCTACAGTTCCAGAACCCTTGTGAGAAGATACACATGGTGTAAAACATAATTAAAGTAACTGTTAAGTTTAAGTATTTACGTAAACTCCGCCGACTATACTGCTGCTCCGTCAGCTTGCCGCGGCGTCCGCAAGGTTTCACTAAATCCATGATAAATACCCTTTACAAAGTCGGATTTCCCTAACAACCCTTGACCCCATCCCCACATTCCTTCCTCCCCCGACCCCATCCCTACATCTCTTCCTTCCTTGACCCCCATCCCTACATAGCTTCGTCCCTCAACCCTCGACCCAATCCCTTCATCACTTTTCCGCCTCCAAACCTAACGTCTTGGAATAAACCATTCGAAGCACGATCTTTGTTGGTGAAACAGACTTTGGTTAAGATGGATGTATTGCACAAAAATAGCTACCCTATGGTCAAGTGGTCTAGGCCCGTATTTCTTGCTCAGTTCCCTTCTGGTACCTTCAACTGTTGTTTGCCGAATCAACAGAGTTGCCTTTCTATTCTTTGCTAATGTTGGGCCTGAATTCTGTCCATTATTATAACAGCACTCTTCTTTTGCAAACAAGAATATATTCAAAGCCATCTGCCAACAAGTCTATATTTACCCTGCTAAAAAAAACATGATAAAACTATTCTATCATTTTGAATAGATTGCACAAAAACAGCATTCTTCTCATGGTCTTGCAAACCCATAGATATTTAGATTCTAAGCATTGCTTGCTTCATAAGCACACCTTGTGTCTTTGTCCATTACAAACTTAACTTCTGTAGTGCAATTTATGGTTCAAACTAATATTTAAAGCCATATGCCAACATGTCTACATTTACCATGATGAAAATAAAATAAACAATGCTGCACTTCTTTAACGTTCATGTCTATCATTTTGGATAGATGCTGTTGTCATGGTCATTAAGGAATGCATGAGGGGGTAGAGGATTTACATCACCAGTTAATATATATATATACCCATGTGATAGTATCAAATGAAGTGGGCTGTGAGGACTGAGCTCACGTGCAACCCCTTCACCCAATGTGGAACTGCTTGCATGGAAACAGACATGGCTTCTAGTCTGCACAGGATGTCTTTTTGTTTTGTGAACTAACTCTGCATCCCGACATTCGAATTGAATGGACGGACACAAACTGAACAAGGTTATCGTGCTTATGGGCTCCAATGGCGTCACTAGGTTTATATACTTTATTAAATGCTTCTCTATGATGTTATCTGTAAATCAGTCTCAGACCAACAGCACTGCTGGTCTGCAGTATCAGGGGTTACTGGAAAAGTTGATGCTGGCCACTCTGACACAGACCTCCGACCTCCGAGACCTCGTTCTTTGGGTCTTGACCCAGAGTTCGTTACCATAGGTGAGGGTTGGGACGTAGACCGACCAGTAAATGGAGAGCTTCTTCTTCCGGCTCAGCTTCCTCTTCATCAAGACGGTCCGGTGCAGCGCTTGTTTTACAGCTGCAGCCGCACCGATCCGCCTGTCGATCTCCCGCTCCACCTTACCCTCACTCGTGAACAAGACCCTGAGATACTTGAACTCCTCCGCTTGGGGTAGGCAGTTTGTCCCCACCTGGAGGGAGCAATCCCCCGATTTCCGGCAGAGCACCATGGCCTCAGATTTGGAGGTTCTGACTCTCATCCCTGTCACTTCACACTCGGCTGCAAACCGCCCCGTCACGGTCACGGTCCGAGGAGGCAAACCGGACCACATCACCTGCGAACAGCAGAGAGGCGATCCCGAGACTCCCAAACCGGATTTCCTCCGCACCCCGGCTGCGCCTAGATATCCTGTCCGAGAAAGTCACAAACAGGACGGGTGATAAAGGGCAGCCCTGGCGGAGGCCAACACCCACCAAACGTGTCTGACTTATTGCTGAGAATACGAACTGCAGGCGTACAGAGACCCGATGGCCTGTTGCAACGAGTTCCCACAAAACCCCCCAGGGGACCCAGTCGAAAGCCTTCTCCAAGTCCACAAATCACATGTAAACTGGTTGGGAAACTCCCTGGACCCCCCCAGTGGTCTTGTGAGGATAAAGAGCTGGTCCACTGTTCCACGACCGGGACATTATTCACATTGCACCTCTTGAATCTGGGGTTCGACAAATGGGGGGCGGAGCCTCCTTTCCAGCATTCTGGCATAAGCTTTCTCCGTCTGAGCAGTGTGACTCTGATAGTTCGAGCACACTCTCCGGTCTCCCTTCTTAAAGATGGGAACCACCAGCCCAGTCTGCAGTCCATGGGCAATGCTCCCGACCCCCATGCAACACTGAAGAGGAGTGTCAGCCAAGACAGACCAACAATGTCCAGCGCCTTCAGCATTTCAGGATCTCATCCACCTCTGGCTTCTTGCCACCAAGGAGCTTTTTTACTACCTTCGTGGCCTCTGCCTCTGTTATGGGTGCAACTCACAGCTCCTAGCGGCCGGGTCCACAATAGAGGCTTTGTACATGGTCCACTTGGATTCCATGTCCCCAGCCTCCCTCGGGATGTGTGAGAAGTTCTTCCGGAGGTGGGATTTGAAGACCTCTCGGATAGGATCCTCCTCCAGACGTTCCCAGTTCACCCTCACTCTCACCGGTTCCCCCGTCATCTGATCCAACTCACCACCAGGTGGTGATCAGCTCTGCTCCTCTCTTCACCCGAGTGTCCAAGACATACGGCCGCAGATCAGATGATGCAATTACAAAGTTGATCATTGATCTCCGGCCGAAGGTGTTCTGGAACCAGGTAAACTTATGAGCCACCTCATGTGATTTTTAACATTTAAAAAAAATGAAAATGAAATACTGAAATATAGCCTTCTTAATTCCACATAATTCTTCCAAATTGGAAAAATGTAGTCACAAAATAAAATGCAATGACATGGACCAGGGTATTGAGAAATATCTTTATGATTACATCATCAATTACTGTTTTCTTTTCCAGATCTAGTTACCATGCCTATTTGTGATGGTATCACATGAAGTGGGTGGGAGGATTGAGTCCTTAAAATGCATGCATGGACAAGCGAACCCTGCAGACCAGTTCTGCTCGCATGGAATCAAGCATGGCCTCCAACATGCTCACCGTCAAATCTGGATAAATGCATTTGGATTACTTTCTGTTTTGCACGTGAAAAGACAAATCTGCAAAAACTATGGACTTTTACTTTTAGTACAAACTCTGCAAGAAAAACTGTGCTTCTGTGTTGTGATTATGTCATAAGGTTCATGTTGTTTGGAAATGCTATTTCAGATTATTCAAAGTGATTATCTGTCTGGTTAAAACCCTTTAGATGTTCTATCTCAATATCAAAGGGATTCTTTAATATGTCATATGCAACTCAGACCAACAGCACTGTTGGACTGCGCGGAGCACTAGAAATTTGGTTGTTTTCTGCTCCAATCACCCTGCCTTGCTGTGTGTTTCTCTTCATTAATGGGATCATGCTGTTCACCTTGAGGAGTAAATTGGTGTTTCGTGAGACCTCCCGTTACGTTCTCCTGTTTAACCTCCTCTGTGCAGACACCATGCAGATGGCACTGAGTCAGTTACTGTACCTACTGGCTGCTTCTAGCATCAGGCTGACGTATCCTGTATGTGGCGTTCTCACCATGCTCACTGATCTAATGAATGAAATCTCCCCTCTCACACTGGTGGTGATGTCTCTGGAGAGATATGTGGCTGTGTGCTTCCCACTGAGGCACACGGCCATCATTACCATGAGGAACACAGCAATGGCTGCCGTTGCTGTTTGGACCTTCAGTTCCCTGAATATCCTCATACGAGTTATTCTGCTGTTAGAATTCCCATTTGAAGACCTGGAGAGTCTGCAGATGAAAGATTATTGTACCAAAAGATACATGATACTCGACCCGATGTCTGCTGATTATGACAGAGTGTACACTTATTTTCTGTTTCTGTCAGCGAGTGTTGTGGTCACGTCCACCTACATCGGTGTGATGATAGCAGCCAGGTCTGCCTCCACAGACAAAGCTTCAGCCCAAAAGGCTCGTAACACACTGCTGCTGCATCTGGTGCAGCTGGGCCTCAGTCTGTCCTCCACTGTTCACAACCCTCTGCTGACAGCGATCTCAAAGATCACTGACAGGATAACAATCGTGCGTATCAGCTCTATTCTTTACGTGTGCATTGTCCTTTTCCCCAGATGTTTGAGCACACTCATCTACGGCATCAGAGACAAAACCATCAGATCCATCCTCATATACCATCTATGTTGTAGACTCAAAATGTCCATCCGTCCAGCAAAGGCTGAGGTCTCACTCTAGACTACATTTAACTATTCAGGCATTGTTATCATTTTGAACACAGCATATGAATGAAAGCATTGTATTGTATTAACATGTCATTGCTACACTTGCGGATATTTATTCTCTTTATGTACAAATGTTCAATATCAATTGTTCCAATATAGTTAAATAAATGTTGCTTAGTTTTGTAACAGTAATTTGATTTATTTTGCACAGACTACATTTGAGTTACATGTGTTTCCTTTTATTGTGAATTGTAACATAGAAAGGGGTTTAAATATCTGTATGCTTACACATTAAACACTTTGAGTCCCAACTATGTCACACAAACCATAAGTAATAAAAGTAAATAGCTAACAGTCAGACCTGCTGCTTGTGTGTATTGGGATGTTTCCGGCCAGTGCTTTGGAGTGAATAAGGGCTTAACATTAAGATAGAAGTATATGATGCTCATGATCTTCCTTTTAAGCACCAAGCTATTTTTAGGTTTCTGCTCGAAAATTGCATACCCAAACTAAAAAGGGTGTATCTCTGCAACCACTAGGGCTATGTGAATACTTTTGGTGTTATAATAAACAAATGTGAGATTTTGTTCAGATGTGTAATTATCAGTCTATATGTTACTGGTTAAGAGTAAATTAAGATGACACACAGCAAAACGTTTTTAGGTCCGCCTTGGAAAAAAGCACTTCCAGGATGATTATTTCTTTGAAATGAGTCATTCATAAGGTCTAAACTTCTCCCAAATCATAGCACAATATATGAACATTATATCTGCAAAGTTTGACATTGAAAAAGTGAAGCAGAACAAAGTTAGAGAGGGTTTAGTACAGAGAGAATTCAGGCGAAGACTTAAATGAGCATTTGGGCACATTTGGGCACATTTCAATTTTATCATGTACCAAACCATATATTTCACTTGTATATTACTTATGGTGATCAATACATTCAAATAAAGTTTTTTTTAATGAATGATAATATGTTTTATGAATTATGATTTCATGATTTATTTTATGAATTATGATTTCATGATTTTTTTTAAATTCATAAAACAACCTACATATTTCCCATTAAAATAAAAAAGCACACAGATTAACTGAATGAACAGATTACATTTTTATCAAACTGTAAAAACACAGTAAAAAACTAAGTGTAACAATAATACTTTTTATACTTTTAAGATTATCTTTCTTTCTGTTTGAGTTTTTTGCTAAATGGCTTACTGATTCTTGTAGCAAAGGCTTTGGTGTTTAATTTGATGTGCAAAATTAATACATTTTCTTGTGATTTATTATATGTATTTTTTGCAATAAATTAAAAAAGACCCAGATCTGGGTCTATGGCGTATACAAGCTTTAGTTGTTGCAGCAATGTTTGGGTTGATAACATTTGTTACACAGAAATCGGGGCTAAAGAGTTAAATAAATAAATGTTCAATAATAACTCCTAAATACCACTTTAAGACACAAAGACAAAACTAACAATAAATACTGTTGAGATGTTATTGTTGACGACAGACAGACGTTGGTACCACTGTTAGGCGTCTTCAATATGGGAATAAATAATAGCGCAAGCTAAACATAAATATGTGTCATGTGTTAAAAACCTCTTGTAATGATTTGGCCCTTGTGCAGTCACATTGTGTTATTTTGTGTGTTTCTACTCTTGTGAAGCACTTTGTGCCCTCTGTCTGTATCAGTGTGATATAAATAAATAAACAACACTGACTAACTTAATGTATTGTGATGAACTTTAACACGAGGAAGTTCTCTCGAACTGGACCTCGTTGAATATTAATTGAATACCCCCTGACATCTGCACTGATTATGTGTTATGTTTTGGATTCTCATTTCTACCTTCATGTTTTTACCTTTCTACATTTTCTCATCAAGCATCAAGAACATGAAGTTCATCTAACTTCATTCTCACTGTTGCTTTTTTATCTGTCGATCAATTCAACAATTTATCGACTACTTAGTAAAAAAAATCAATGTATTATACTCCAAAAAGGACAAATCATAAAATAATATGATACGATTATTTGTAATCAACTGAATGTAATGTAAGTAGTGAGAAGCAGAACAAAACATACTTCTCCTAAAAGACTTCTCCTCATGTGAATTACTACCAGCAGACAATTATGTATTTTTAATGGGAATTATGTATTTTAACTGATATGAATAAATAAAAATGGACCATGTGATATAAAATGATGGTAAAGCCGGAGATATTATGCCTATTGGACCAAACCAAGAACAGAACCCACGGAATACTGGACTATACCAATGATAGAACCCACATAATACTGGACTATACCAAGGACAGAACCCACAGAATACTGGACTATACCAAGGACAGAACCCACATAATACTGGAATACCAAGTATAGAACCCACAGAATACTGGACTATAAGAGGACAGAACCCCACAGAGTACTGGACAATACCAAGGACAGAACCCCACATAATACTGGACTATACCAAGGGCAGCACCCAAATAATTCTGGACTATACCAAGGATAGAACCCACAGAGTACTGGACTATACCAAGGATAGAACATACATAATGCTGGACTATACAAGGAACATAACCCACATAGTACTGGGCAATACGAAGTGCAGAACCCACAAAATACTGGACTATACCAAGGGCAGCACCCAAATAATTCTGGACTATACCAAGGACAGAACCCACAGAATACTGGATTATACAAGGACGGAACCCACAGAGTACTGGACTATAAGAGGACAGAACCCACAGAATACTGGACTCTACCAAGGTCAGAACCCACAGAATACTGGAGTATACCAAGGACAGAACCCACAGAGTACTGGAGTATACCAAGGACAGAACCCACAGAGTACTAGAGTATACCAAGGACAGAACCCACAGAATACTGGAGTATACCAAGGACATAACCCACAGAGTACTGGACTATACCAAGGACAGAACCCACAGAATACTGGAGTATACAAGGACAGAACCCACAGAATACTGGACTATACAAGAACAGAACTTACAGAGTACTGGACTATGCCAAGGACAGAACCCACAGAGTACTGGACTATACAAGAACAGAACTTACAGAGTACTGGACTATGCCAAGGACAGAACCCACAGAGAACTGGACTATACAAGAACAGAACTTACAGAGTACTGGACTCTACCAAGGACAGAACCCACAGAGTACTGGACTATACAAGAACAGAACTTACAGAGTACTGGACTATGCCAAGGACAGAACCCACAAAATACTAGACCAGGGGTGGGCAGTTCATTTTCCAAGGGGCCGCATGATAAATTTGGACTTATGTGGAGGGACGAACCAATAGGCTGAACTTAATTGAATTAACTCAATATTAATGGTATTACTTTATTTAAAAAAAAGTAAATTAGATGGTTTTGAGCTGCTACTGGTAAGAATACATGTTACAATAAGGCTATGAAAATATGTCAAAAATGTAATTACATTTTTAAAGATTTTTTTAAACCTTACCTTAAATATGTATGTTAAAACCTCCTGGCACTTTTTTTAAATTTGCCAAAAAATGCCTATCCAGGTATACCCAAAGTAAATTGGAAGCTGTACTTGAACTATTTGGAGTAAATGCATGGTCTTCCGAGCCGTATGAGGTGACAGGCTTGATCCACGTAAGGAAAAAGAGGCTGAGCCTGTACTTCAATGTAGCTTCTGGTTGGGTAATGTAGCCTGTCAGTCAGGACATGAAGCTCCTATTGGTTCAAGTGATGAGTGAAGTCAAGTGAAGCAGTCGTCTCATTAGACGCTGAAAAGGCTTTTGACCGGATTGAGTGGGAGTATCTATTAAAGGTCCTTCAGAAATTCGGTTTCGGTGATGTTTTCACCTCCTGGGTTAGACTTTTATAATCATCTCCGCAAGCATGCGTTAGCACCAACTAACTGCGTTCCCCATCTTTCTCTTTAACGAGAGGCACGTGCCAAGGATGCCCACTTTCCCCCTTGCTTTTTGCAATTGCGATAGAACCACTGCATTGAAATCATCTCCACTTTTGCAGGGAGTACGGCGGGGAGGGATAGAACATTGTGTATCACTGTACGCCGACGACTTGTTGTTGTATGTGAATGACCCAGTGGTATCTTCTCCTTCAATCGAATCGATTCTGATGGAATTTGGTTCTTTTTCAGGATATAAATTAAATTTAAAAATGAGTGAATTGTACCCAATAAACAATTTGGCTTGTCAGATTCAGCAATCTTTAGTACCTTTTTGTTTAGCCAGTTCAGGTTTCAGGTAAATTGGTGTGAACATAACCCGCAGTCTTGCCTCTCTTCATACAGCCAACTTTAACCCCTTGGTTGAAAATATGAAAAATGACCTTGCTAGATGGCACAACCTGCCCCTGTCACTACCTGGCAGGGTGCAATCTATAAAAATTAATGTATTCCCCAAATTGCTGTACGTGTTTAGATGTTTACCAATATTCTTGCCAAAATCCTTTTTTCAATCTATTGACAAAATTATTCTAAACTTTATCTGGGCAGGAAAGTCACCAAGAGTGAGCAAGATCTTTCTCCAACGCCCGAGGGACACAGGTGGCCGTTCTCACAGTGGGCAAAAAAAGGACTGATGTGTTTCAGGGATCTTTATGACGATGACCACTTCTCTAGCTTTGACTCTCTTTGTATGAGATATGACCTGGACCGTTCAAATCTTTTCAGATATTTTCAGGTCCGCCACTTTGTAAGGAAACACTTCCAGTCATACCCTGACCTCCTTTGCTAAACACTTTGGGAAAGCCTACTAGACACGCATCCAACTCAGAAGGGGCTGATCTCTAAAGTTTACAACCAGATCATAACGACAATAGAAACCTTTTCTACAATCAAAGCCAAATGGGAAAGTGAGTTGAATGCAAACTTGACAGAGAATTGGTGGGTGGGCGTACTGAGGAGGGTGAACACATCCATGTCCTGTGCCAGACTTGGTCTTATTCAGTTCAAGGTGGTCCATAGGATGCACTTCAGTAACAGCAGACTAGCTAAAATGTTCCCAGACCATGATGCAGGATGTAACCGTTGTGACTATCCTCAAGCAGATTTAGCACACATGTTTTGGGCGTGTCCTAAACTTCTGGTGCTATGTTTTTAATATCTTATCTATAGTTTTAGGGATCAAGCTACAACCGTGCCCTCTTCTGGCAATCTTTGGAATCCCTGCCAAACCCATCCTATATAGTACCAAAGAAAATTATATCATTGCTTTTACTACTCTTCTGGCTCGTGGCAGAATACTGCTTGCTTGGAAGTCTCCAGGTCCACCATCTCAGTCTGCCTGGCTTAAGGATGTAATGTTTTTCCTGAGTCTTGAAAAAATCAAATATACACTTGGAGGCTGTAATGGCCATTTCACGAGGAAGTGGCAGCCTTTCATTTCCTATTTCCAAGACCTGTCAGTGTTGCCCAATGATTGAGGCGCGTTGGGTTCTGTCCATCTGTCTGATTTATTGCAACCAAATCCATGTACTACAAAAATCTGTAAACAAATGTAAAGGCCATGGTTGTGGGTGGGTTTGTGGGTAGGCGTGTTATGATTCATTATTTTTCATCATTTTCAATTGTTTAATTTTTTAATTTTTTATTTATTAGTTGTATTTCTTCTCATTTTTCACTGTACGTTGTCTGTTTGCTCTACCTTCTTGTCACTTTATGCAGTACTACTGCAAACAGAACAACACACACTAAAAAAAATACTTGTTCGCTGATCCCTGTTGCTATATTGTGCACATTCTCTAATAAAGTATATTTAAAAAAAAAAGATGAGCCACCTTATGTGATTTTTAACATTAAAATAAAAAGAAATACTGTCAGCAAAAGCCTTCTTAATTCCACATAATTATTCCAAATTGGAAATTTTTTGTCACAAAATGAAAAACAATGACATGGACCAGGGTATTGAGAAGTATTGAGAAATATCTTGAGGATTACATCATCAATTACTGTTTTCTTTTCCAGATCTAGTTACCATGCCTATTTGTGATGGTATCACATGAAGTGGGTGGGAGGATTGAGTCCTTAAAATGCATGCATGGACAAGCGAACCCTGCAGACCAGTTCTGCTCGCATGGAATCAAGCATGGCCTCCAACATGCTCACCGTCAAATCTGGATGAATGCATTTGGATTACTTTCTGTTTTGCACGTGTTCTGCAAAAACTATGGACTTTTACTTTTAGAACAAACTCTGCAAGAAAAACTGTGCTTCTGTGTTGTGATTATGTCATAAGGTTCATGTTGTTTGGAAATGCTATTTCAGATTATTCAAAGTGATTTTCTGTCTGGTTAAAACTCTTTAGATGTTCTATCTCAATATCAAAGGGATTCTTTAATATGTCATATGCAACTCAGACCAACAGCACTGTTGGACTGCAGGGAACACTAGAAATTTGGTTGTTTTCTGCTCCAATCACCCTGCCTTGCTGTGTGTTTCTCTTCATTAATGGGATCATGCTGTTCACCTTGAGGAGTAAATTGGTATTTCGTGAGACCTCCCGTTACGTTCTCCTGTTTAACCTCCTCTGTGCAGACACCATGCAGATGGCACTGAGTCAGTTACTGTACCTACTGGCTGCTTCTAGCATCAGGCTGACGTATCCTGTATGTGGCGTTCTCACCATGCTCACTGATCTAATGAATGGAATCTCCCCTCTCACACTGGTGGTGATGTCTCTGGAGAGATATGTGGCTGTGTGCTTCCCACTGAGGCACACGGCCATCATTACCATGAAGAACACAGCAGTGGCTGCCGTTGCTGTTTGGACCTTCAGTTCCCTGAATATCCTCATACGAGTTATTCTGCTGTTAGATTTCCCATTTGAAGACCTGGAGAGTCTGCAGATGAAAGATTATTGTGCCAAAATACACTTGATACTCAACCCGATGTCTGCTGATTATGACAGAGTGTACACTTATTTTCTGTTTCTGTCAGTGAGTGTTGTGGTCACGTCCACCTACATCGGTGTGATGATAGCAGCCAGGTCTGCCTCCACAGACAAAGCTTCAGCCCGAAAGGCTCGTAACACACTGCTGCTGCATCTGGTGCAGCTGGGCCTCAGTCTGTCCTCCACTGTTCACAACCCTCTGCTGACAGCGATCTCAAAGATCACTGACAGGATAACAATCGTGCGTATCAGCTCTATTCTTTACGTGTGCATTGTCCTTTTCCCCAGATGTTTGAGCACACTCATCTACGGCATCAGAGACAAAACCATCAGATCCATCCTCATATACCATCTATGTTGTAGACTCAAAATGTCCATCCGTCCAGCAAAGGCTGAGGTCTCACTCTAGACTACATTTAACTATTCAGGCATTGTTATCATTTTGAACACAGCATATGAATGAAAGCATTGTATTGTATTAACATGTCATTGCTACACTTGCGGATATTTATTCTCTTTATGTACAAATGTTCAATATCAATTGTTCCAATATAGTTAAATAAATGTTGCTTAGTTTTGTAACAGTAATTTGATTTATTTTGCACAGACTACATTTGAGTTACATGTGTTTCCTTGTATTGTGAATTGTAACATAGAAAGGGGTTTAAATATCTGTATGCTTACACATTAAACACTTTTAGTCCCAACTATGTTACAAAAACCATAAGTAATAAAAGTGAATAGTAAACAGTCAGACCTGCTGCTTGCGTGTATTGGGATGTTTCCGGCCAGTGCTTTGGAGTGAATAAGGGCTTAACATTGAGATCAGATGTGTAATTATCACTATATATGTTACTGGTTAAGAGTAAGTGAAGATGACACACAGCAAAAAGTTTTCAGGTCCGCCTAGAAAAAAAGCACTTTCAGGATGATTATTTCTTTGAAATTAGTCATTCATAAGGTCTAAACTTCTCCCAAATCATAGCACAATATGTGAACACTATATCTGCAAAGTTGGAAGCAGAACAAAAAAAAGTGAAGCAGAACAAAGTCAGAGAGGGTTTAGTACAGAGAGAATTCAGGCGAGGACTTAAATGAGCATTTGGGCACATTTGGGCACATTTGGGCACCATCTGTGCCATTTGAGTTTTGTCATGTACCAAACCATATATTTCCCTTGTATATTAGTTATGGTTATCAATACATTCATCAATTAATCAATCAATAAATACAGCATTTTTTTATGAATTATGATATTCTTTTATGAATTATGATTTTATGATTTTTTTTAATTCATAAAAAACCTATATAATTCCCATTAAAATAAAACAAGCACACAAATTAACTGAATGAACAGATTACATTTTCATCAAACTGTAAAAACACAGTAAAAAACAAAGTGTAACAACAATACTTTTTATACTTTTATGATTATCTTTCTGTTTGAGTTTTTTGCTAAATGGCTTGCTGATTCTTAGCAAAAACTAAGCTAAAGCTAAACAAAAAAATCGTAGCAAAGGCTTTGGTGTTTAATTTGATGTGCAAAATTAATACATTTTCTTGTGATATATTATATGTATTTTTTGCAATAACTTAAAAAAGACCCAGATCTGGGTCTATGGAGTTTAAAAGCTTTAGTTGATGCAGCAATGTTTGGGTTGATAACATTTGTTACACAGTGATAGAAAAAAAACTTGACACATTGAGGTAAAATCATTAATCAGGACATTTATTCTTCGAAGAAGGAACAGAGTCAGAAACACAACATGATATGTCAATTGCGTATCCTGGACTGCTCAATGAATGAGCAGAGAGTTACCTCTTAAATACATTAATGACATCACAGAAGCTCTCATGACGTCTTTAGATTCGCTTGCATCGGCATGGTCATATGATAACAAGGAACACTACATTCTTCAAACAGAGACATGTATGTAACGGTTAGAAGGACTAGGACCCAGAAGCACGACTCACGAGACAGAGGTAGAACAATAAGAATCCTTTACTGAACAGGTAAACTGCAGATAACACACAGGGAACACTGGAGCGCTAGGTTCGAAAACACAAGACAATCTGGCAGGGCGCAAGTGAGGGGACTTAAGTAGGGAAGAACTAACGAGGGAATGTGCTGCAGGTGAGACGGGCATGGACCAGGTGAAGGGAACGAGGGCTGACGAGGAGGGAGTGCCTGACAGAATGAAGGGGGCGTGGAGCAGGATCTGAAATGACAGGACAGTAAATAAACAGACAGGCAGACAGGATGAAAACAACTAGTAGAGAAATGTGTGGCGCTGAACCGTGACAGAATCCCCCCTCTAAGGGACGGCTCCTGACGTCCCAAAACCATCGCCACGCCGGCAAAGGGGATCTGAGGGAGGACTAATACTCCTCAGACATTTCCGCCCTCTCCCCATCGGCGGGTGAATTGTCCTGGTCGGAGGACGGCTCCTCCTCGATGTCTGACGCTGCCGAAGGAAGAGAGGGAGCAGATTCCGGCTGGGTAGCCCCCATGGGCACAACCACACCCTTGGAGGGCTGTTCAGGGTGGCTGCGGTGAAACTCTCTCATGAGAGGGGCATCCAGAATGTGTCGGGCCGGGACCCAGCATCTCTCCTCTGGGCCGTAGCCCTCCCAGTCCACCAGGTATTGTAACCCTCTCCCACGACGGCGGGAACGAAGTAGGCGACGAACCGTGTAGGTAAGACCTCCATCGATGAACCGCGGTGGCGGTGGAGGCTGTACTGCAGGGACTAGTGGACACTCCCGAACCGGCTTGACTCTGGAGATGTGGAATGACGGATGGACCCGCATGGCCCGGGGCAGCTTGAGCCTCACCGCTGCAGGATTGATGACCTTCAGGACCTCGAATGGTCCGATGAACCTGGGTGCCAACTTCTTCGCCTCCACTCGCAAGGGCAGGTCCCTGGTCGACAGCCACATCTTCTGACCAACCTGGTAGATGGGGGCCTTGGAGCGGCGCCGGTTGGCCGCTGCGGAGTAACGGTTGGCTGAGCTGAGGAGCGCAACTCTGGCCTTGGCCCAGGTACGGTGGCACCGGCGGATGAAAGCCTGGACCGAGGGGCAGGAAACCTCCTTCTCCGTGGTTCTTGCGCTCAGTCTGGCCATTAGACTGTGGGTGGAATCCAGATGACAGGCTGGCTGTGGCCCCGATGAGTGTGCAGAACTCCCTCCAGAAGACTGACGTGAACTGAGGACCCCGGTCGGAGACTACATTCGTGGGAAGACCGTGAAGCCGGAAGACATGCAGCAGAACCAGTTCAGCAGTCTCCTTGGCCGAGGGGAGCATAGGCAGGGGCACAAAGTGGGCCATCTTGCTGAACCGACCTACCACCGTTAGGATGGTGGTATGCTTGTTGGACAGCGGGAGACCGGTAACAAAGTCCAGGGAGATGTGAGACCAGGGCCGATGGGGAATAGACAGAGGTTGCAGGAAACCAGCGGGAGCCTGGTGGGAGGTGACAGGAGCTCGGCCCGGTTTGGGCCTCCAGGGCAGCCTTGACTCTCTCCTCTACCTCCCCGGTGATAGAGGCAACCAGAACGGGGCAGAAAGGATCTTGTCATTGCAAGGGGTGGAATCCCCCTTGTCCACAAACTGGCGTGACAGGGCGTCCGCTTTGACGTTACGGGTTCCGGGCCGGTAACAGAGGGAAAAGTTAAACCGGGTAAAAAACAGAGACCATCTGGCTTGCCGAGAGTTCAGTCTCCTAGCGGACTGAATGTACTCGAGGTTCTTGTGATCAGTCCAACACAAAAATGGCAGACTGGTCCCCTCAAGCCAGTGACGCCACTCCTCAAGGGCCAGCTTAACGGCAAGCAGCTCTCGGTTCCCTACGTCATAGTTCCTCTCTGCCGGTGAGAGCTGCCTGGAAAAGAAGGCACATGGGTGGAGCTTCTGGTCACTGGCAGACCGCTGAGACAGGATGGCCCCCACCCCTACATCGGAGGCATCCACCTCCACCACAAACTGTCTCTCTGGGTCAGGGACTTGGAGGATGGGGGCTGAAGTAAACCGGGCCTTCAGGTTCTGGAAGGCCTCCTCAGCCGAAGGTGACCACCGAAACTGCACTCTAGGGGGGGTGAGGGCCGTGGGGCAGCCGTGGGGGCAGCCACGATGCTATAGCTGCGGATAAACCGGCGATAGAAATTGCCGAACCCCAGGAATCGTTGCAGCTGCTAACGTGAGTCAGGGATGGGCCAGGATGTCATCGCAGACACCTTGGCAAGGTCCATCTGCACGATCCCCTGTCCCACGATGTAGCCCAGAAGGGAGACAGAAGAGGCGTGAAACTCGCACTTCTCTGCCTTCACGAACAGGGAATTCCTCAGGAGGCGTTGGAGGACCGATTGAACATGGCGGATGTGCTCCTCTCGGGACCTTGAGAAAATGAGAATGTTGTCTAAATAGACAAACACCTGCTTGTTTAGCATGTCTATCAGCACATCGTTCACCAGGGCCTGGAAGACGGCTGGGGCATTAGTCAGACCGAAGGGCATCACCAGGTACTCATAATGTCCAGTGGGGGTGTTGAAAGCTGTCTTCCACTCGTCCCCCTCTCGGATCTGGACCAAATGATAGGCATTACGTAGGTCTAACTTGGTGAAGATGGTAGCCCCTCGCAGCAACTCAAAGGCAGAAGAGATGAGTGGGAGTGGGTAGCGGTTCTTGATGGTAATGTCATTGAGGCCCTTGTAGTCAATGCACGGCCTAAGTGACTTGTCCTTCTTCCCTATGAAGAAGAACCCCGCACCTGCAGGTGAAGAAGAGGGACGGATGATCCCAGCAGCTAAGGAGGAACTGATGTACGCCTCCATGACCTCTCTCTCAGGTGCAGATAAGGAGTAGAGGCGGCCCTTGGGTGGGGTGGTGCCTGGTTGCAGGTTAATGACGCAGTCGTAGGGACGATGTGGGGGCAGGGATGCGGCCTTGACCTTACTGAATACCTCCCGAAAGTCATGGTACTCCATAGGCACTCCTGACAGATCCGACGCAGAGCTGGGGCAAGCTGACTGCGGAACTGCAGCAGCTTGTTTCAGGCAGATCAGATGACATGATGCACTCTGCTCCAGGATGGCTACTGTGGCCCAGTCAATGTGGGGGTTATGGCGGCGGAAACAAGGGTGCCCCAGGATTAGTGGATGCTGGGGTGACCGCAGGATAAGAAACCGAATGGTCTCCTGGTGGTTACCAGACAGGAGCATACGAACTGGCGCGGTCTCGTGAGTTACTGTCCCCAGTAGGTGACCATCCAGAGCATTGGCAGGAACAGGGCATGGCAGCGGTACCCGCTCGATACCCAGCTGACGGGCTAGGTCCTCGTCAATGAAGCTGTCGTCAGCACCAGAGTCAATGAACGTAGATAGAGTCTGTGATCCGTTCAGCAGCTGAGCAGCTGAGCGTGGAAAAGGGGTCTTTGGTTGGGAGAGAATCTTGTGGTTCGGCTCACCAGTACCTCCCGTTATGGGCGAGCCACGTCTTTTACTGGGCACCGGGATACGAAGTGACCAGCCTGACCACAGTACAGGCAAAGACCTCCCTGGTGACGGCGCGCCCGCTCCTCGCGGGTGAGACTGGTGCGTCTTACCTCCATGGGTTCAACCTCCACTGGTTGAGAGGCCGAGGTGATGCTGGTGGCTGCCGGAGGAGCTCGACCCCGGGTGAAAACGCGGCGATCTGTCTCCCCCTTGCGTCGCTCCTGTCACCGTGCCTAGATTCGTCTGTCCACTCGGGAAGTCAATTCTATTAAGCCATCCAAGTTGGCAGGCAAATCAAAAGAGATCAGTTCATCTTTAACATACTCCGCTAGCCCAGTCAAGAACACCTCGCACTGTGCTGCCTCGTTCCAGTCGCTAAGGCGTGCTCTTGTACGAAACTCCAAGGCATAATCCACCACTGTCCGGTCTCCCTGGCGCAGCTCCGCCAGTTACCCGCTTGGATCTGGGCCCTTGGAGACAGCACCGATTACCTTGCAAAGCTCAGCAGAAAACAACAGGAACGAAGAGCAGGCTGGCGTGCGTCTCTCCCATTCAGCGGTGCCCCACAGTCGCGCTCTGTCAGTCAGGTGGTTGATGGTGAAGGCTACCTTAGCCTCCTCCGAGGCGAAGGTGTGGGGCTGCAGAGAGAACAGGATGGAGCAGTTTGTGATGTATGGGTTGCAGCCCTCAGGTTCTCCAGCGTAGCGCTCCGGGGTACCCACACGAGGCTCGTGTGTTGGCATAGGCGCTGGTGAGACCGGAGGTGGAGAGGCCGGAGGTGGAGAGGCAGGAGACGGCGCAGCGGCTACCAGCTGGGTCAGGGCCGCCGTCAGTTGTAGCATCTGGGCGATCATCGCCATCATAGCCTGCTCCTGGACTGCTGCAGACTGCCGTGTCTCCTCAGCGAAGCTGACCATCTGCGCCTCGTGCTGCTGGAGGGCATTCTCGATCCTCTCGAACCGGCTTGCTGCAGAAGGTTGTGCTGGGTCCATAATTGGCCAGATTGTAATGTAACAGTTAGAAGGACTAGGACCCAGAAGCACGACTCACGAGACAGAGGTAGAACAATAAAAATCCTTTACTGAACAGGTAAACTGCAGATAACACACAGGGAACGCTGGAGAGCTAGGTTCTAAAACACAGGACAATCTGGCAGGGGACAAGTGCAAGTGAGGGGACCTAAGTAGGGAAGAACCAAAGAGGGAATGTGCTGCAGGTGAAACGGGCATGGACCAGTTAAAGGGAACGAGGGCTGACGAGGAGGGAGTGCCTGACAGAATGAAGGGGGCGTGGAGCAGGATCTGAAATGACAGGACAGTTAATAAACAGACAGGCAGACAGGATGAAAACAACTAGTAGAGCAATGTGTGGCGCTGAACCGTGACAATGTAGGCGTCCACAGTCTCAGGACTATCAGAAGGTCACTGTTAAAGCATATGTATGTTTTAACAGGAGAGTAGGTCAAATGCAAAGCCACAAGCCTTTACACAGCATATGATTAATAATATAACTGTGAAACAGTACTTGTTTAAGAGTAAATAAGTTTTTCTTCTAACAGCCTTGGTCGGGTATCGTTGTTCTTCGGTCCCAGGCGGTGTACGCGATGGAATGTTATGTTGTTGACGGTCTCTGCGGGTAGTTTAAGCTGTATGGACATGAATTCTTTGATTGATTTTTCGGGGTCTTCTGAGGTCTGTTCGCTAATACCGGTTGTTACGTGTCAGGGTTGTGCTCTCCCCTCCCCTCTTGTTTTTCCCCCACAGGTTCCTATTGGCTATTTGGTTGCCACCTGTGAAGGCCAATCAGCCCAGAGTCAGCCAAGGCCTGGCGTTAACGGCCATCTCTCCTGTGGCAACCATTTCAGTGACGAACTCTCCTGCTGATGGTGATGAAGATGGGTTGGTGATGCGTAATGCTATCCCACAGGGGGCAAGGTTAAGTAATACTGAGGTATTGTCCCAATTACCCCACCACTTGTCTCATCTCCCTGTAGAGCAGAGCAATGATGTTATGGAACTTATTTGTGAGTTTCCATGTCTGTTCAATGACATTCCCTCCCTAACGTCTGTCATATCACATGACATTGTCTTGACTAACCCTATACCGATCAAGCAGCATGCCTATAGGGTCAACCCGGTTAAGAGGGATGTCATGAATGGGAGGTTGAGTATCTGTTGCAGAACGGCTTTGCGGTGCCAAGGCAGTTCTTCTAATGTTAAAAAGCTCAAACCAAGCTAGAAATCTAGGTGTAGTTATGGATTCAGACCTCAACCTGAACAGTCATATCAAGACAATTACAAAATCAGCCTATTATCACCTGAAGAATATATCCAGGGTTAGAGGACTTATGTCTCAACAGGATCTGGAGAAACGTGTCCATGCATTTATCTTCAGTAGACTTGACTACTCTAACGGTGTGTTCACAGGCCTCTGTAAAAAGTCAATCAGAAAGCTGCAGCTGATTCAGAACGCTGCAGCTCGAGTCCTCACTAAGACCAGGAAAGTGAATCACATCACTCCAGTTCTGAGGTCTTTGCACTGGCTCCCTGTCAAACAAAGAATTGACTTTAAAATCCTGCTGCTGGTTTATAAAGCACTGAATGGTTTAGGGCCTAAGTATGTTTGTGATCTGCTGCTACCTTATGAACCATCCCGGCCCCTCAGGTCGTCTGGGACGGGTCTACTTTTGTTCCAAGAGTCAGTTCAGCTTTTCTGCTCCACATATCTGGAACAAGGTCCCTGAAAGCTGCAGGTCTGCTGAGACCCTCAGCTCCTTTAAGTCCACATTGAAAACTTTTCTGTTTGCTGCTGACTTTAACTGAACCAGATTCAATTACTGCATCTCACTACTGCATTTTATTTCTTAAACTGCACTGTAACTTTTATTCAACTTTTATTTTTTATTTTGCTTTTTCATCTTTTATTTAGCTTTTTGACTGTTTTAATGTTTTCTTAACTGTTTTTAAATCTGCATTATGTTTTGATGCTTTTAATGGTTTCATGTGAAGCACTTTGAATCGCCTTGTTGTGGAAATGTGCTATACAAATAAACTTGCCTTGCCTTGCCTTATGCAAGAGGATGACCAGGGCATTGATCATCCTGTGAGTTACTTCTCAGTTCAACAAGCGTCAGCTTAAATACTCCACCATAGAGAAGGAGGCTCTGGCAATGTTGTTTGCCCTGCAGCATTTTGAGATTTATCTTGGGTCAAGTGTGAAACCGATTCAAGTTTTCACCGATCATAACCCGCTTGTCTTTCTTTCCCGAATGCAAAACCATAATCAACGCTTTATGTGTTGGTTCTTGATCGTCCAGGACTACAACTTACAAATATGCCATAAAAAGGGCTCTGAAAATATTCTTGCTGACGCCTTGTCACGGGCTATGTAGTCTCAAACATTTTGTTTGAGATTATATGGGTGAGGGTGTTACGTGTCAGTGTTGTGCTCTCCCCTCCACTCTTGTTTTTCCCCCATAGGTTCCTATCGGCTAGTTGGTTGCCACCTGTGTTGTGGCCAATCAGCGTGATGGTTGGCCATTTTAAAAGGAGATCGGAAGAGTTTGGGGCGTTTTTTGTTTGTTCTTTCTTGATGCACACTGACACGGTTAGGTGGAAGGTTTGTGGTGAGGGGTTGAGGGCAGTAGGTAAGTTTGGGGTACACTGGTGCAGACACGTAGGTACTTTGTGTCTAGAAACACTAGGTTATTGGTCGGTGCTCCCTCTGTATATGTTTTGGTCAATCTTTTGTAGAGAAGCCATTTCGTTTGTTTCCAGAGGTAGAGAACTAGGCCTAGTTTTGTTTTCTTGATTTCTATTTGTTTGGCACGATCAAACTGTCCCCAATCTCTCCCACCTGATAGAGAACCTTTATTTTGTGTTGTTAACCGCCAGCGGTGAATAAATATTGTTTCCAAACGTTACTCCTATTTTCGGACTTTCTTTCCATTATTCGTTGGCTGACCTGTGTTCGTTCCCCCCTTATCCCCTAAAAGGAAAAGGAGACGTAACACCGGTAAAGACTAGATTGTCACTCATACTGCACGTTTGTAAATCCAAGATGGTTTGTTTCATAGCTTTGTTGTCAGCGGTAACAGAGGAGAGCTGGGTGGTTATCGTGCTGACAGATTGATGGAGCGACTTGTTGCCCTTAGTAAGAGTGTCAATTTGGCTCTGACTGAATTCCAGGCTGTGGCGCAGACCCTGGAATTCCCGGTGTAATACTTCGATAAGCGCAAGTCTGGCGTCAAAGCTGGAAAGTTTGTTTTCAATGGACATGAGTATGTCACTTACCCCGGAGCAGCATGGTGGATTGGGTGAAGTGGGTGTATATTTGAGATATTTGAACTCCTTCGCTTGGGGTAGGCAGTTTGTCCCCACCTTGAGGGAGCAATCCACCGGTTTCGGGCAGAGCACCATGGCCTCAGATTTGGAGGTTCTGACTCTCATCCCTGTCCCTGAAACCATGAAAGTCATGAACAGGACAGGTGATAAAGGGCAGCCCTGGCGGAGGCCAACACCCACCGGGAATGTGTCTGACTTATTGCCGAGAATACGAACTACAGGCGCACAGAGACCGGATGGACCGTTGCAACGAGTCCCCACAAAACCCCCCAAGGGACCTGGTCGAAAGCCTTCTCCAAGTCCACAAATCACATGTTGGGAAACTCCCTGGACCCCTCCAGTAGTCTTGCGAGGGTAAAGAGCTGGTCCACTGTTACACGACCGGAACATAATCCGTCCCCAGCCTCCCTTCGGGATGTGTGAGAAGTTCTTCCGGAGGTGGGATTTGAAGACCTCTCGGATAGGATCCTGCGCCAGACGTTCCCAGTTCACCCTCACCGGTTCCCCCGCCATCTGATCCAACTCACCACCAGGTGGTGATCAGTTCTGCTCCTCTCTTCACCCGAGTGTCCAAGACATACGGCCGCAGATCAGATGATGCAATTACAAAGTCGATCATTGATCTCCGGCCAAAGGTGTTCTGGAACCAGGTAAACTTATGAGCATCCGGTTAGCATGCGAGGGGGATAGACGTGTCTAAGGGAGGCTCCCGTCTTTTGTCACTTTTCATTACTAAACTCTCATTGATAACTCTGCCTGTACGGCTTCATCTTCATGTCTGAGAGACAATGAGCCATAATCTGCGGACAAAGACAACGACTCTAGCTACAACCAAAGTCCTGATGGCCAACAGGTGGCCCAACGTCTCTCCCGGCAGACTTGGAGAAGCTGCGCACCATGCTACTTAGCGACCTCAAGAGTACGATCCAGGAGGCCTTGGCCCCACTGGCCGACTCGATCAACAAGCTACGTGAAACCACGGAGAGTCATGGCCGACAGAATTGTCGACCTCGAGGAAATGTGCACCTCGCTCAAAAACACAAACTCCATCCTTGTTGACACAGTGGACGATCTCGAAAACCGATCGAGGAGGTGCAATTTGAGAGTGACCAACTTGGCGGGCTTTTTTGCCGAGACTTTGGGAAGCGATTTATTCCCCACTCCGCCGACTCTGGACCGGGCACACCGGCTCGGCGCACTGCTCCAACTCAAAGCCGAGAACTATGATGGTGACATTTCACTACTTCCAGGACAAGGATCGCGCACTTAGAGTGAGTCGGGACAAACTCAACTACCGCGGGGGACGAGTCGTCTTCTACCCGGACTACAGCGCCGCTGTCACCAAGAAGCGGACAGCATTTAACCCTGTGAAGGCTCTTCTCTACCAGAAAAGAGTGAAGTTTTGAATGATTTTTCTTGCTTTAAAAAAGGTCGACCACAAGGGAGAGATTCACTCCTTCAACACTGCGGAGGAGGCGCAAACATTCTATGACCAGCATGTCGGTGAACTGTGAGTAACTTCACTCAAACTGACTTGACAGACTGAATGGTGGGACTCATGTGGGACTGTTGTTGACATCTTTTTCCGCCTCATTCTGTTACACTGGTAAATTTCAGTTGTTGTTGACATATTGTTTCGCTTCATTCTGTTACACTGGTAAATTTCAGTTGTTGTTGACATATTGTTTCGTTTCATTCTGTTACACTGGGAAATTTCAGTTGTTGTTGACATTGTTCCGCCTCATTCTGTTACACTGGTAAATTTCAGTTGTTGTTGACATATTGTTTGGCTTCATTCTGTTACACTGGTAGATTTCAGCTTTTGGATTTATGCTACTGTCAAAGTCACTATACCTTTCCGTGTTGTTATTTAGCATCACTACTCAATATGCTTAATACTTACTTGTTTACTATGAAAAGTAACCTGTTAAACCCTTTTGGTTGTTTGTTGCACGGGAGCCAGCCCTTGTTCAGGCTCGGGTAGTGAGGGATTAGACTCGATGCACTGGAAGTTTGAGATTAGTTTTTTCCTGCGGTTTTCTTCATTTGGGGAAGTAGACCTACGACCGTTTTATTTTGGGGTTTCTTTTTGGGGAGGTGATACAGGTCTGGCCCACAATTTACACTGTAATGCAAAAAAACAATGAATAAAGTTATCACAAGGACAGAACTGAGGCACAGAACCAGATGTGATTATCTTTTTCATTTTTCCAAACATTATCTTAACAATCTTTTCTCTAACTCACCTTAATGTCCCCGTTAATGGCTAACTTTAGTAATCCCTCTGATACTCTGAAGGTTGGAGATAACTCTGTCAGATTTATCTTATGGAATGTAAAAGGTGTAAATGGACCGGTAAAACGTGCCAGGGTGCTTACACACCTAAAAAAAAAACTAAAAGCTGATGTAGTTTTGGTAATGGTTGTGTAGATCCTTGGAGGTTTTCAAACCAAAGCTCGAAGGTTTTTTCTTTCTTTTCACATGTTCACTCCTCCTTCTCACGAATTGATTACTTCTTTTTGGACAGAGCTCTCATTCCTTACGTTAAGTCTGTGGAATACTTACCTATTATTATTATTATTTCGGACCATGCTCCTCTACAATTAGACATCTCCTTCACCCTGAATCAGAAAGACCGTCCACTATGGAGGCTAAACCCCCTATTGCTCTCTGATAAAGACTTTTGCAATAAATTCACCAAATCCATAGATTCCTTCATCGAAATTAACACGTCCAGTACAGTCTCCTTCTCCCTTCTGTGGGAAACACTTAAAGCAGTTCTACGAGGGGAAATCATTTCCTTCACATCATACTCAAACAAAATGGGGAGGCAACAACTACAAAACTTGACTGAATCTATTCACAACCTCGATAAGCAGTATGTTTCTAATCCATCACCTGAACTTCTCAAAAAAAGGGAAAATTTACAATTAGAATTTAATCTACTATCGACCAAAAAAGCAGAGCAACTGCTGTTGTACTCCCGTGGACGGTCATACGAGTATGGGGACAAGAACAGCCGGTTGCTGGCTCATCAACTAAAACGGGAAGCAGCCTCACGACTGATTCCTGAAATTAAAGATAATCATGGAAACTTGAAAACTAGCCCGCAAGAAATTAACAAAGTTTTTCAGATGTATTACACAAAATTGTATACCTCTGAATCTACCTCAAGTAAAGGACCAATGACAACATTTTTAGATGGCCTCGACTTCCCATGTCTTGAATCAGATAAAAATACGGAACTAGATCGGACAATAGAATTGGAAGAAATCCAGGCAGCAATTACAACTATGCAGAGTGACAAGACTCCGGGGCCTGATGGCTTTACGGCAGAGTTTTATAAAAAATTTAAAGACAAGCTTTCTCCAATTCTTCTCGGAATGTATCGGGAATCGCTGATTATGGGTACTCTCCCACCAACTCTCTCGCAAGCAACCATCACACTTTTACAAAAAAAGGACAAGGACCCGTCTGACTGTGGATCTTATCGACCAATCTCATTTTTTAATGTAGACTCTAAAATCATTGCAAAGGTACTGTCACGCCGACTTGAAAATATTACCCCTTTAATTATTTCTGAAGACCAGACTGGTTTTATAAAAGATCGTCACTCATTTTCCAACATCCGCAGCTTACTTTATATAATGTACACTTCTCACTCCGCACTTGTTCCGGAAGCAGTCGTCTCATTAGACGCTGAAAAGGCTTTTGACCGGATTGAGTGGGAGTATCTATTAAAGGTCCTTCAGAAATTCGGTTTCGGTGATGTTTTCACCTCCTGGGTTAGACTTTTATAATCATCTCCGCAAGCATGCGTTAGCACCAACTAACTGCGTTCCCCATCTTTCTCTTTAACGAGAGGCACATGCCAAGGATGCCCACTTTCCCCCTTGCTTTTTGCAATTGCGATAGAATCACTATCCATTGCATTGAAATCATCTCCACTTTTGTGGGGAGTACGGCGGGGAGAAATAGAACATTGTGTATCACTGTACGCCGACGACCTGTTGTTGTATGTGAATGACCCAGTGGTATCTTCTCCTTCAATCGAATCAATTCTGATGGAATTTGGTTCTTTTTCAGGATATACATTAAATTTAAAAATGAGTGAATTGTACCAATAAACAATTTGGCTTGTCAGATTCAACAATCTTCATTACCTTTCGTTTAGCCAGTTCAGGTTTCAGGTACCTTGGTGTGAACATAACCCGCAGTCTTGCCTCTCTTCATACAGTCAACTTTAACCCCTTGGTTGAAAATATGAAAAATGACCTTGCTAGATGGCGCAACCTGCCCCTGTCACTACCTGGCAAGGTGCAATCTATAAAAATTAATGTATTCCCCAAATTGCTGTACGTGTTTAGATGTTTACCAATATTCTCGCCAAAATCCTTTTTTCAATCTATTGACAAAATTATTCTAAACTTTATCTGGGCAGGAAAGTCACCAAGAGTGAGCAAGATCTTTCTCCAACGCCCGAGGGACACAGGTGGCCGTTCTCACAGTGGGCAAAAAAAGGACTGATGTGTTTCAGGGATCTTTATGACGATGACCACTTCTCTAGCTTTGACTCTCTTTGTATGAGATATGACCTGGACCGTTCAAATCTTTTCAGATATTTTCAGGTCCGCCACTTTGTAAGGAAACACTTCCAGTCATACCCTGACCTCCTTTGCTAAACACTTTGGGAAAGCTTACTAGACACGCATCCAACTCAGAAGGGGCTGATCTCTAAAGTTTACAACCAGATCATAACAACAATAGAAACCTTTTCTACAATCAAAGCCAAATGGGAAAGTGAGTTGAATGCAAACTTGACAGAGAATTGGTGGGTGGGTGTACTGAGGAGGGTGAACACATCCATGTCCTGTGCCAGACTTGGTCTTATTCAGTTCAAGGTGGTCCATAGGATGCACTTCAGTAACAGCAGACTAGCTAAAATGTTCCCAGAACATGATGCAGGATGTAACCGTTGTGACTATCCTCAAGCAGATTTAGCACACATGTTTTGGGCGTGTCCTAAACTTCTGGTGCTATGTTTTTAATATCTTATCTATAGTTTTAGGGATCAAGCTACAACCGTGCCCTCTTCTGGCAATCTTTGGAATCCCTGCCAAACCCATCCTATATAGTACCAAAGAAAATGATATCATTGCTTTTACTACTCTTCTGGCTCGTCGCAGAATACTGCTTGCTTGGAAGTCTCCAGGTCCACCATCTCAGTCTGCCTGGCTTAAGGATGTAATGTTTTTCCTGAGTCTTGAAAAAATCAAATATACACTTGGAGGCTGTAATGGCCATTTCACGAGGAAGTGGCAGCCTTTCATTTCCTATTTCCAAGACCTGTCAGTGTTGCCCAATGATTGAGGCTCGTTGGGTTCTGTCCATCTGTCTGATTTATTGCAACCAAATCCATGTACTACAAAAATCTGTGAACAAATGTAAAGCCCATGGTTGTGGGTGGGTTTGTGGGTAGGCATGTTATGATTCATTATTTTTCCTTATTTTCAATTGTTTAATTTTTTATTCATGAGTTGTATTTCTTCTCATTTTTCACTTTACGTTGTCTGTTTGCTCTACCTTCTTGTCACTTTATGCAGTACTACTTTAAACAGAACAATACGCACTAAAAAAAATACTTGTTCGCTGATCCCTGTTGCTATATTGTGCACATTCTCTAATAAAGTATATTTAAAAAAAAAAGATGAGCCACCTTATGTGATTTTTAACATTAAAATAAAAAGAAATACTGTCAGCAAAAGCCTTCTTAATTCCACATAATTCTTCCAAATTGGAAAAATTTCGTCACAAAAGAAAATGCACATGGACCAGGGTATTTAGAAATATATATATAGGACTACATCATCAATTACTGTTTTCTTTTCCAGATCTAGTTACCATGCCTATTTGTGATAGTATCACATGAAGTGGGTGGGAGGATTGAGTCCTTAAAATGCATGCAAGGACAAGCGAACCCTGCAGACCAGTTCTGCTCGCATGGAATCAAGCATGGCCTCCAACATGCTCACCGTCAAATCTGGATGAATGCATTTGGATTACTTTCTGTTTTGCACGTGTTCTGCAAAAACTATGGACTTTTACTTTTAGAACAAACTCTGCAAGAAAAACTGTGCTTCTGTGTTGTGATTATGTCATAAGGTTCATGTTGTTTGGAAATGCTATTTTAGATCATTCAAAGTGATTATCTGTCTGGTTAAAACCCTTTAGATGTTCTATCTCAATATCAAGGGGTTTCCTTATTATGTCATATGCAACTCAGACCAACAGCACTGTTGGACTGCGGAGAACACTAGAAATTTGGTTGTTTTCTGCTCCAATCACCCTGCCTTGCTGTGTGTTTCTCTTCATTAATGGGATCATGCTGTTCACCTTGAGGAGTAAATTGGTATTTCGTGAGACCTCCCGTTACGTTCTCCTGTTTAACCTCCTCTGTGCAGACACCATGCAGATGGCACTGAGTCAGTTACTGTACCTACTGGCTGCTTCTAGAATCAGGCTGACGTATCCTGTATGTGGCGTTCTCACCATGCTCACTGATCTAATGAATGAAATCTCCCCTCTCACACTGGTGGTGATGTCTCTGGAGAGATATGTGGCTGTGTGCTTCCCACTGAGGCACACGGCCATCATTACCATGAGGAACACAGCAGTGGCTGCCGTTGCTGTTTGGACCTTCAGTTCCCTGAATATCCTCATACGAGTTATTCTGCTGTTAGAATTCCCATTTGAAGACCTGGAGAGTCTGCAGATGAAAGATTATTGTACCAAAAGATACATGATACTCGACCCGATGTCTGCTGATTATGACAGAGTGTACACTTATTTTCTGTTTCTGTCAGCGAGTGTTGTGGTCACGTCCACCTACATCGGTGTGATGATAGCAGCCAGGTCTGCCTCCACAGACAAAGCTTCAGCCCGAAAGGCTCGTAACACACTGCTGCTGCATCTGGTGCAGCTGGGCCTCAGTCTGTCCTCCACTGTTCACAACCCTCTGCTGACAGCGATCTCAAAGATCACTGACAGGATAACAATCGTGCGTATCAACTCTATTCTTTACATGTGCATTGTCCTTTTCCCCAGATGTTTGAGCACACTCATCTACGGCATCAGAGACAAAACCATCAGATCCATCCTCATATACCATCTATGTTGTAGACTCAAAGTGTCCATCCGTCCAGCAAAGGCTGAGGTCTCACTCTAGACTACATTTAACTATTCAGGCATTGTTATCATTTTGAACACAGCATATGAATGAAAGCATTGTATTGTATTAACATGTCATTGCTACACTTGCGGATATTTATTCTCTTTATGTACAAATGTTCAATATCAATTGTTCCAATATAGTTAAATAAATGTTGCTTAGTTTTGTAACAGTAATTTGATTTATTTTGCACAGACTACATTTGAGTTACATGTGTTTCCTTTTATTGTGAATTGTAACATAGAAAGGGGTTTAAATATCTGTATGCTTACACATTAAACACTTTGAGTCCCAACTATGTCACACAAACCATAAGTAATACAAGTAAATAGCTAACAGTCAGACCTGCTGCTTGTGTGTATTGGGATGTTTCCGGCCAGTGCTTTGGAGTGAATAAGGGCTTAACATTAAGATAGAAGTATTTGATGCTCATGATCTTCCTTTTAAGCACCAAGCTATTTTTAGGCTTCTGCTCGAAAATTGCATACCCAAACTAAAAAGGGTGTATCTCTGCAACCACTAGGGCTATGTGAATACTTTTGGTGTTATAGTAAACAAGTATAATGTGAGATTTTGTTCTGATGAGTAATTATCAGTCTATATGTTACTGGTTAAGAGTAAATTAAGATGACACTATAGCAAACATTTTAAGTTTTCATGTCCGCCTAGAAAAAAAGCACTTTCAGGATGATTATTTCTTTGAAATGAGTCATTCATAAGGTCTAAACTTCTCCCAAATCATAGCACACTATGTGAACATTATATCTGCAAAGTTTGACATTGAAAAAGTGAAGCAGAACAAAGTTAGAGAGGGTTTAGTACAGAGAGAATTCAGGCGAGGACTCAAATGAGCATTTGGGCACATTTCAATTTTATCATGTACCATACCATATATTTCACTTGTATATTACATATGGTGATCAATGCATTCAAATACAGCATTTTTGTATGAATTATGATACTTTTTAATGAATTATGATTTTATGATATTTTTTTATGAATTATAATTTCATGATTTTTTTTATTCATTAAACAACTTATATATTTCCCATTAAAATAAAACAGGCACACAAATTAACTTAAATGAACAGATTTAATTTTGATCAAACTGTAAAAAGACAGTAAAAAACAAAGTGTAACAATAATACTTGTTATACTTTTATGATTATCTTTCTTTCTGTTTGAGTTTTTTGTTAAATGGCTTAATGATTATTGTAGCAAAGGCTTTGGTGTTTAATTTGATGCGCAACATTAATATATTTTCTTGTGATTTATATATATTTTTTGCAATAAATTCAAAAAAAGCCAGATTTGGGTCTATGGAGTTTAAAAGGTGTATAAATAAATAAACGACACTGACTGACTTTATATATTTTGATGAATTTTAACACGACGACGTTGTCTCGAACTGGACCTCGTTGAATATTAATTGAATACCCCTGAGGGCATATCAGTGGCTAACTACAGACCTATCTCTAACCTTCCCTTCCTCTCTAAGATACTGGAGAAGGTAGTCGCAAATCAGTTGTGTGACTCTTTACATAACAATAGTTTATTTGAGGAGTTTCAGTCAAGATTTAGAAACGAAAGTTTGAGGGCATATGGCGTTCCAACGGTCTGGAGTCCCAGTTGGTTTGGCGGGATAGTCTGAGAACATATAAGAAGGCCCTCCGTAATGCCAGAGGAGCCTACTACTCATCACTAATAGAGAAAAACAAGAGCAACCCTAGGTTTCTCTTTAGCACTGTGGCCAGGCTGGCTGAGAGTCATAGCTCGGTGGATCCGTGTATTCCTATAGACCTCAGTAGTAATGACTTCATGAACTTCTTCAATGGTAAGATTCTGGCTATTAGAGACAGGATCGGTGATCTCCTGCCCTCGACTACTGCCGGTCCATCCTCAGGTGGGATGGCCATGGAGGAGGCTGTGGGCCTTATTGTGTGTCTGGGTGGATTTTTTACCATCAACCTCGATCAACTGTCTTCAATGGTTTCTATTTCTAAATCGTCTACCTGTCTCCTGGACCCTGTTCCGACTAAGCTGTTGAAGGAAGTTTTACCTTTACTTAGTGCCTCTCTACTAGATATTATCAATGGGTCTTTACTAACGGGTCATGTACCACAGTCTTTTAAAGTAGCTATAATTAAACCTCTTCTTAAGAAGCCCACTCTGGATCCAGAGGTGTTGGCTAACTACAGACCTATCTCTAACCTTCCCTTCCTCTCTAAGATACTAGAGAAGGTAGTCGCAAACCAGTTGTGTGACTTTTTACATAACAATAGTTTATTTGAGAAGTTTCAGTCTGGATTTAGAAAGCATCATAGCACAGAGACAGCACTAGTGACAATTACTAATGACCTTCTAGTTGCATCAGATAGGGGACTTGTCTCTGTACTGGTCTTGTTAGACCTTAGTGTTGATAAAGGACTTGTCTCTGTACTTGTCTTGTTAGACCTTAGTGCTGATAAAGGACTTGTCTCTGTACTTGTCTTGTTAGACCTTAGTGCTGATAAAGGACTTGTCTCTGTACTTGTCTTGTTAGACCTTAGTGCTGATAAAGGACTTGTCTCTGTTTTGGTCTTGTTAGACCTTAGTGCAGCGTTTGACACCATTGACCATGACATCTTATTACAGAGACTAGACCAGTTGATTGGTATTAAAGGTACAGCACTAAGCTGGTTTAAGTGGTATTTATCAGATGATCTCAGTTTGTATTCGTAAACGATGAGGCCTCGGTTACCACTGCCGTTCGCCATGGAGTTCCACAAGGTTCTGTGCTTGGACCAATTTTATTCACCTTATATATGCTTCCTTTAGGCAGTATTATCAGAAAACACTCCATAAACTTTCACTGTTATGCCGATGATACTCAACTATATCTGTCGATCAAGCCAGATGAATTCCACCAGGTCACCAAACCTGAAGCGTGTCTTAAAGACATCAAAACTTGGATGACCTGCAACTTCCTGCTGCTGAACTCGGACAAGACTGAAGTTATTCTACTCAGACCAGAACACCTCAGAAATCAAGTATCTATTGATATGGTTTCTCTGGATGGCATCGCTCTGGCATCCACCACCACCGTAAGGAATCTCTGAGTTATTTTTGACCAGGACCTGTCCTTTGGGTCCCACGTGAAACAGATCTCAAGGACCGCCTTTTTTCACCTACGGAACATCTCAAAGATCCGGCACATCTTGTCTCAACGCGATACAGAAACATTGACCCACGCATTTGTTACCTCAAGACTGGATTACAGTAACTCCGTATTATCAGGCTGCTCCGGTAAATCCCTTGGATCTCTCCAATTGATCCAGAATGCTGCAGCTCGTGTACTAACGAGGACGCGGAAGAGAGATCACATTACTCCTGTACTAGCTGCTCTCCACTGGCTTCCTGTAAGATCGAGAATCATATTTAAAATCCTTCTCCTTATCTACAAAGCCTTAACTGGTGATGCACCATCATATCTTAAGGACCTTATAGTGCTATATTACCCCACGAGAGCATTACGCTCACTGAATGCAGGGTTACTTGTGGTTCCCAGAGTCTTAAAAAGTAGGTTGGGGGCTAGAGCTTTCAGTTATCGGGTTCCTCTTCTGTGGAATCAGCTTCCACTTTCAGTCCGGGGGGCAGACAGTCACCTCATTTAAGAGTAGACTTAACACTTTTCTCTTTGATAGCGCTCATAGTTAGGGCTGTTTCAGGCTTATAGTTAGAGCTGTTTCAGGCTTATAGTTAGGGCTGGTTCAGGCTTATAGTTAGGGCTGTTTCAGGCTTATAGTTAGGGCTGGTTCAGGCTTATAGTTAGGGCTGGCTCAGGTTTGCCCTGGTCCAGCCCCTAGATATGTTGCTATAGGCCTAGACTGCTGGGGGAAATCTTAGGATACACTGAGCTCCTCTTCTCCTTCTCTTCCTCTTTCGCTTCCATGGATTCATGGCTGCCTGGAACCGGTCCTGCCTGCTGCCATGGCCCTGCTGATGAAACCGGTCCTGTCTGCTGCCATGGCCCTGCTGATGGAACCGGTCCTGCCAGCTGCCATAGCCCTGCTGATGCCCCTCCTCTCTACCTCCTTCTGCTTTATGGATTGTGGTTATCTGGATCATGGATCATGCCTACTACTCATTATATGAATAAATTCTGTCATATTCATTGAATGTGCTGTAACTCCGTTACGTTATTCATTCTGGCCACATGACATCTATTGCTTCTGTCCATCCGGGGAGAGGGATCCTTCTCTGTTGCTCTCCCTCAGGTTTCTTCCCTTTTTTCCCTGTGAAAGGGTTTTTACTATCTTTATTGGGGGAGTTGTCCCTGATCCGATGTGAGGTCCCGGGACAGGGATGTCATGTGTACAGATTGTAAAGCCCTCCGAGGCAAACTTGTATTTGTGATGTTGGGCTATATAAAATAAACTGAATTGAATTGAGTCAGTGACAAGATAGATACAAAAAAATATGCACACAATTGTGAAAAATAGCGTGCTCTAAATTCTAAATCAACCGGGATTAAATTATTTTAAAATCTTAATAATAAATTGTGAGCAGTAGCTACTTCTGCAAACACACAGGATACTAATCCAGTTTATTCATTTGACCACCATTGTTGTATTCTGTATACATTCCTATACTTTAACATCTGCACTGATTATGTGTTATGTTTTGGATTCTCATTTCTACCTTCATGTTTTTACCTTTATACATTTTCTCATCAAGCATCAAGAACATGAAGTTCATCTCACTTCATTCTCATTGTTGCTTTTTTAAATCTGTCGATCAATTCAACAATTTATCGACTAATTAGTACAAATAATCAATGTATTATACTCCATAAAGGACAAATCATAAAACAATATGATAAGATGATTTGTAATCAACTGAATGTAATGTACGTAGTGAGAAGCAGAACAAAACATACTTCTCCTAAAAGACATCTCCTCGTATAAATAGGCCTAATACCAACATTAAACATTTTACTTTCACAATTATAAGAATTTCACAAGGATACATATGCATGTACTTATTTTATTATTGTATTTATCAATAGTTTTTGCCATGTTTAGGCATATGCTGTGTTTTGTTTTTACCTATTCACCATATGAAATGTATGCTGAGATGTTTTGGTTGATACAGATAGATATTATATATATATATATATATATATATATATATATATATATATATATATATATATATATATATATATATATATGTATATATATATATAGCACTACATGCAAAATATTTAGATTTTATTATCAAAACTAGGACCACCCTCAAAATGGTGATGTTTTATTTATCATAGTTGTAGCCATGTTTAGAAATATGTTTGTACCTATTTACAGAATGAAAAGTATGTATTGAGTTATAATGATTCTGACGCGTTTCCTTGTCTGTGGTAATAAACCACCTCGTCTCCACTACTACATCATGGCCGCTACGGGGCGCAATGCTCTATTCTATTCCACCCCCTGTTCGACGGAGTCACTGTCGGTGCTTTTACTTTGAAAGGCTGAACCGGAACCGTGCGGGTCCATTGTCTGCGGCTCTCCGGTGCGCGGTGCAGCCTCCCGTCGTCGCCATGGTGCAGATGATGGAGTCGCAGTGCGAGTACTTCATGTACTTCCCGGCGGTGCCCATCACCGACCTGTCGGACCCCGCGCGCTACCGCACGCTGCCCCGCAGGAGCCACCTGTACCTGGGCGAGACGGTCCGCTTCCTGCTGGTGCTGCGGTGCAGGGACGCGGGCGCGACGCCGCCCGAGCCCGGGCCCGGTGAGGAGGGGGTGGGGGGGTATTGTTATTATTATTATTATTATTATTATTATTATTATTATTATTATTATTATTATTATTATTACTGTTGTTATTGTTATTGTTATTATATGCTGTGTACAAGGTGCTTCTGCATGTGCAGGTGAATTTAAAAAAACACCGCGACATTTTAAAATGGAAGGAATTATGTCAAAATCAATGAACATACAAATATATGAATGTATACACATATATATACAAATACATATATATATATATATACATATATATGTATATATATATATATATATATATATGTATATATACATATATATGTATATATATATATATATATATATAT
>NC_136590.1:954914-967414 GCF_910589615.1 Taurulus bubalis | reverse complement strand
AATTGTGTTTCTGGTTTGGTAACATGAAGAAATGTTATGGTTTGCTGCATTAATATCTTAACGCCAGCTCCTCCTCTCCCGCCCTGCAGCCACCGGTCGGGCGAGGTCGGCATGGCGTCTTTTTGCAGGGTAGAAAGCCCGGCCTCCCGCCTTCCCAGCATGCTCAGCGCCTTGGAGGAGCACGACTTCCTGTTCCAGCTGCACCTCAACGACATGCCGCAAGACGACACCAACGAGGTCTCAACCTTTTATAGGTTCCGTTTCTAGAATGTGATCTTTTTATTTCTAACCATGGATTTTGTTTATTATTTTACAGTTGCATTTTGTTTTCATTATAACTTTAAATATTTGGTGTTTTCTGTTAAATTAATATTCTCGGCCGGGCTGTCCTGGTTAAACAAAGGTTGAATATAGTTATATTAAATCTAAATTTTAACCAATATAACTCATTTTACACATAGTTATATTATACGCATGAAAACTTGGTGGATTAGCTAGCTAACGTTAGCTAGCTAACTAGCCAGCTGCTAAATGAGATGAATTAAACAACTTAATGCACATTGCTATTGCTCATCAGTCATCGGCCTCGATCAGATTCTGATTTAAAACCATTTAAAACCATGAAATGTCGATACAGTTGATAAGAAAGCTCAGCATCACCACCAGCATCCATGTGTTTCATCAGAGCTCGTCTATACAAATTAGTTTGTCGTTAAAAAAACTAAGTTAAGTTTGCAGCTATTACATTTAAAGCCAATTTAAACCTGAAGCTTTTCTTCTTTGTGTCTGACGTTTCCAACTTCAAGTTTGATGCTAGAAGACTGTAGTTGCATTCATCAAATCAGAGTCCACAGTGAAAGTTCATCAACTGACGTGAAAAAGGAATCTTAACGGACTGATTGTGTTGACAATAAATACGTTTAAGACTTTATCATTTCACCGGTATGAACTCAAAGTGTTTCCTTATTTCATCACCATGTGTGTGCTGTTTCATTTCCAGGGGCTGGAGGTTCCCCTGGTCGCTGTGCTGCAGTGGTCAACTCCCAAGATGCCTTTCACCAACTGTATCTACACCCACTACAGGTGAGGACCGAGCTGGGCTGCTTTTAGCACAAACAGGGGGTCACCAGCGGGAATTAGAATCGGACAGGTCTATGCTTCATGTGTTAAAGCTGCATTCTCTCTCCTGACCACCAGGGGCGACTCCTCTGGTTGTATAGAAGTATATGCTTCATGTGTGAAAGCTGCATGCTCTCTACTGACCACCAGGGGGCGACTCCTCTGGTTGTATAGAAGTATATGCTTCATGTGTTAAAGTTGTATTCTCTCTCCTGACCACCAGGGGCGACTCCTCTGGTCGTATAGAAGTCTATACTTCATGTGTTAAAGCTGCATTCTCTCTCCTGACCACCAGGGGGTGACTCCTCTGGTTGTATAGAAGTCTATGCTTCATGTGTTAAAGCTGCATTCTCTCTCCTGACCACCAGGGGCGACTCCTCTGGTTGTATAGAAGTCTATGCTTCATGTGTTAAAGCTGCATTCTCTCTCCTGACCACCAGGGGGTGACTCCTCTGGTTGTATAGAAGTCTATACTTCATGTGTGAAAGCTGCATGCTCTTTACTGACCACCAGGGGGTGACTCCTCTGGTTGTATAGAAGTATATGCTTCATGTGTGAAAGCTGCATGCTCTCTACTGACCACCAGGGGGTGACTCCTCTGGTTGTATAGAAGTCTATGCTTCATGTGTTAAAGCTGCATTCTCTCTCCTGACCACCAGGGGCGACTCCTCTGGTTGTATAGAAGTATATGCTTCATGTGTGAAAGCTGCATGCTCTCTACTGACCACCAGGGGGCGACTCCTCTGGTTGTATAGAAGTATATGCTTCATGTGTTAAAGTTGTATTCTCTCTCCTGACCACCAGGGGCGACTCCTCTGGTCGTATAGAAGTCTATACTTCATGTGTTAAAGCTGCATTCTCTCTCCTGACCACCAGGGGGTGACTCCTCTGGTTGTATAGAAGTCTATGCTTCATGTGTTAAAGCTGCATTCTCTCTCCTGACCACCAGGGGCGACTCCTCTGGTTGTATAGAAGTCTATGCTTCATGTGTTAAAGCTGCATTCTCTCTCCTGACCACCAGGGGGTGACTCCTCTGGTTGTATAGAAGTCTATACTTCATGTGTGAAAGCTGCATGCTCTTTACTGACCACCAGGGGGTGACTCCTCTGGTTGTATAGAAGTATATGCTTCATGTGTGAAAGCTGCATGCTCTCTACTGACCACCAGGGGGTGACTCCTCTGGTTGTATAGAAGTATATGCTTCATGTGTGAAAGCTGCATGCTCTCTACTGACCACCAGGGGGCGACTCCTCTGGTTGTATAGAAGTATATGCTTCATGTGTTAAAGCTGCGCTGTCTCCTCTCAGGTTGCCCAGCATCCGTCTGGACGAGCCTCAGTTCGTCATGACGGCCAGCTGTCCGAGCACCGTCAAGGTGAAGGAACACTTCAAGGTCAAATACGTTCTGCTCAACAACCTGCAGGACTTCCTGGCCGTGCGGCTGGTCTGGACTCCAGAGGGTCAGTGTGCACGTTTGGGGACATTAACTTACATCAACTTAATCACTTTTGATGTTTTGGTTCTTGTGGCAACTCAAAGGATGTAACATTCATTTGATGATGTCTTCTGTGACCATGATGTGCCTTCAGGTCGAGGTCAGACCGATGACCCGTCGCTGGCCGCTGTGGTGTGTCACTCTCCTCTCAGTAACCTCGGTCACTGTCGCAAAGGCAGCACTCTGTCCTTCAGGGTGCCGTTCCAGATCCTCAAGCCGGGCCTGTACGAGGTGGGTCGCCTCTACGCAAACCTGGAGGCAACGAGGGCGTTCGGTCCGTCGCCATCTTGTTTGTTTTTCTGCAACCAGTGAGCAGAAGTGACCATATATGGACTGAGGAGGAGCGACGTAGAGACGCCTTATACGTCTCTGGGGTCGACCTGTCAATGCAGCTTTAACACATGAAACATAGACTTCTATACAACCAGAGGAGTCGCCCCCTGGTGGTCAGGAGAGAGAATGCAGCTTTAACACATGCAGCATAGACTTCTATACAACCAGAGGAGTCGCCCCCTGGTGGTCAGGAGAGAGAATGCAGCTTTAACACATGCAGCATAGACTTCTATACAACCAGAGGAGTCGCCCCCTGGTGGTCAGGAGAGAGAATGCAGCTTTAACTCATGAGGCATAGACTTCACCAGCAAAAAAACAAGATGGCGACAGCCAAATCGCCGAACTCGAGTCTTCATAACATCTGTCCACAAACCAATGCATGATGTCACAACGACTATGCCCACTTTTTAGATTTAGTCTACGTTCTCTACGTCACTCCTCCTCAGTCCAAATATGGTCACTTCCACAAAAAACAAGATGGCGACGGCCAATCGAGAGAAACCGAACCAAAGCAAGATGCCTGCCGCCTCGTGGTTTCATGCACATCTTCTGGTCTTCTCTCTGCAGCTGAGTCAGCATATGAAGTTAAAGCTGCAGTTCACGGCCTCGGTGTCCAACCCGCCGCCCGACGCCCGGCCGCTGTCACGTAAGGAAAACTTCTCTCCTGTTCACGTTTTCTTTCATTCAAAAATAAAAAAAAGAGTAGACAGATACCAGATGGTCAATAAGGCAAAATGATGTGAACATAAAAAATTACACTGTGACCTTATTCATACGCAGATGGCACCGATGGAACCAAACTCCATTCAGAAAACAAGCATTTTAAAAGTTGTTTACTTGTCTTCTTGTGGAGAGAACAAATTAAATATGAATTCAAACTTTTTACAAATCGTCCTCATTATGTTGATATTTCGGCATCTTTTTTATCCGTTTTATTTAATTACAGCAATATGTGATTGCTTTGGCGTTCTTACAGCTGCAGTGAGAGTCAGGATGATGTGAAGACTGGAGAGAGCCAGGGAAAACAAAACAGGAAGTAAAACTAAACAGGAAGTGAGACCTTTCAAAATAAAACAGGAAACAAAAGGAGAATGACAGAATGTGTGTATCAGAAGCATGTTATTGGGTGTTTATCTTCAATAATCACCTCTGGCGGGTCGGTTCCATGCTTCCCTTCTGATTGAACTATTCAAAACGGGTGAACCCCTAGGGGGTCTAGACCTCTTCTCCCCTGTTTGAGTCATCGTAGGAACCCCAAATTAATTCCAATACTTGTGTTCATTGTATGTATTTGTTCAGCAAAGTCTTAGAGAAAAAATGTATATCTGCAATAAAAAATCACTATGAACATCCAGCATGATGAGCATGGTGGAGCAAAAAGGACTTGAGAGTTCCCGAGTTGTGTAAACAGTAATGTTCGGTGCCTTAACGACAACCCACAGACTAATAGTGCAGCTTTTTAGAAAGATTAAGACCTAAAGCATCGACATCTGCAACAATAAACACAAAGCATGAAAGCATTGGTGTGTTAGGAAGCATATGCAGTCAAAAAAACGTGTCTTCCGGTTAAAACATTTCAAAATGACCCACTTTGTGCCAAGACAGCGTCGGATCAGTCGACCTCTAGCATCAACATGATCAGCTACGGACCAATGGGACCGTGGGATTTTGAATGGCCCGCGGAAAGAAAATAAAAAGTAGAATGTTTCCATTTGATGGCGTTAAGGTCACATGTCTTTGATCCCGCCCCCACAGGTAAGAACAGCCCGTCCAGCCCGGCGTTCCGAGACCTGCTGGACCGGCACCAGGCCAGTCTGGGCCGGTCCCAGTCCTTCTCCCACCAGCAGCCGTCCCGCTCCCACATCATGAGGTACCCAGCTGGCACCGCTTCAGTGCTGCACTCTTACACCGCTATGTGGTCAAATATATATATATATATTTAGGTGATTATTTTTACCAATAGACGAACGTAAAATTATTAATTATGAGTTAATATATATATATATATATATATATACGTCTCACAAACTATGACAACATTGGTTATTGTTCTTTCTAAAATAATGGCTGATTATTATTGTATTCATCATTATATTTATTATTATAGTTATAAGACGAGAGAACAGTTTCTGTGATTTATGCAGCATTTTAATGTTGAAGCCAGTTTTAACTTTATTTCATAACAACTAATAATATTTTGTCATCAGTAAAGTAATTTGCCGAAGTAACAAAGTACAATATTTATTTCAGAAATGTGAAACAGAAAAGCATAACATAGAAATACTCAACGCTCTGAACCACAAACAGTTTTCAGGGTTTTTCTGGCTCCCGTCACATTTTTCTGTCTTTGATTTTCTCTGGAATATAAATATAATATAATATATAATATTGAGTTCTGTACTGGTACTAGAAGTAGAGAACTATACTAAATAACACAGTTATTATGACATAAACCATAAAGAAGAAAAACACACAAGTTGAATTTCTTTGTGTGTGTGTGTGTGTGTGTGTGTGTGTGTGTGTGTGTGTGTGTGTGTGTGTGTGTGAGGACGGGCAGTGCCATGGAGCGGCGGGCCATCACCCCCCCCGTCGGCTCTCCGGTGGGCCGGCCGCTCTACCTGCCGCCGCAGGACAAGTCGCTGCTGTCGCTGGACAAGATCGCCAAGAGGGAGTGTAAAGTTCTGGTGGTGGACCCTGCCAGCTAGGAGGCTAGGAGGCAAGGAGGCAAGGAGGCAAGGAGGCAACGACAAAGACGTGAGGAGACGCCTCGAAGGAAGAAAATATCTTCTGTTTTAAGTTCTGAAAATGAATCAGTGGAAGCAGAAAAGGAAAAACACGACATTGAACAACAGAAAGGTGACATTTAACTGAGACACACAAACACCTGAAGAGGAAGAGGAAGAGAAGCTTCTTCTTCATCAAAACATTTTAATTTAAACAGGAAGAAGAAGACAAAACTGTCCTTCACGAAGACAAAGACTGAACAAGGAATATTTATGTATTATGTTTCTGTTTTAATAATATAATATAACATAATATTATGATATGTAATATAATATTATGATATATAATATTATATCATAATATTACATTATATATCATAATATTGTATTATATATCATAATATTATATAATATATCATAATATTATGATATATAATATTATGATATAATATTATATATCATAATATTGTATCATAATATAATATGATATATTATAATATTATATTATATATCATAATAGTATGATATATAATATTATGATATAATGTTATATATCATAATATTGTATCATAATATAATATTATATATCATAATATTATATTATATCATAATATTATATTATATATAATCAGGATCACATAATACATTTAATTATCATTAAACATCTAAGCATGGTAAACATCTGTTAGCATGCTAAGCTATGATAAATGCTAGCTTCTTGAATGTCGTATTTAGAGAATATTGAGGAACATTGACGACACCTTCGTCTTACTCGATGCTTCCAAACAAAAAAAGTTTGGAACGATTCTAATTTAATTTACAAATATTCTGCAGAGATGTTCTATAGGTAGAGGCTGATGACACAAGTCCGTTATAGGAGATGATGACCAACAATTACACCTCCAAGAGTATTATCCTGTTACGCCATTGGTCACTCGCCAAAGACAGAACATTAGATCACTACTTTATGTGTTCAAACCTGGAGCCGGCGTTCCCATCCAATAAAGGTCTCACGCAGTGGGAACGTTGTAAAGAGGACGGCCCTGGATTAATGCCTTCTGGTTCCTTTAGAGCCTCTTGTGGCCAACATGAGTATTACAACAGGTTTTCAGCTGCCAAAGCTTTTTTGTATTGTTTCACAATTTGTTTCCAGGAAATTGGACAAGACTTTTATCAGCCTGTTAAGTCATAAACAAACAATGCAGATCACTGATTTGTTTTTTGTGTTTCTTGACGTCTCAGAGCTTCCATAGTACAACCGTCAACGTATTGAAACATTGTTTTTTTAAGGTCACTTTGTTTCTTTAGTGCAACATGTATTGAAACATTCAAATTGTAGCTTTATTGTAACATCTTAACTTTAATTCAACATTCATTGTAACATTGTGTCTAAAAGTCGTGATTCATTCACACCGAACATAAAGGTGACGTTTAGGATCTGAATGAAGTAACATACTGTATACTGTGTATATAAATACACAGTATACACTGTATGTGCTGTTTTATTCACCTGTTTTTTTCGCTGTCTGAATTTGATGAACTCATTTTGACGTTACATGACGCAGTTTTTGAGCCCGAAGATTTAACACCTAAAGGACAGAAATGTCACATTGAACCCATTAAACCACAATGTTTGATCGAGGAGACAACCTCCGGTTCTTTAGGTGTCTTAAAGGGGCTGGAGGTTCAACTCCCAAGATGCCTTTCACCAACTGTATCGACTCCCACTAGAGGTGAGGACCTGAGCTGGTTTTAGCAGAAACAGACAGTCACCTGCGGGAAGACAGTCAGACGTGTTTTGTGATTAATTTCAGCAGCCAATTCACCCATTCACCCTCTAGAAGAAGAAATTAAATATCATTTAACATATCAGTCAAAACACCCTGCTTGGTCTTCCTGACAGTGGTCTAAAAACAAGGTGATGAAGCTGCATTCTCTCTCCTGACCACCAGGGGGCGACTCCTCTGGTTGTATAGAAGTCTATGCTTCATGTGTTACAGCTGTATTCTCTCTCCTGACCACCAGGGGGCGACTCCTCTGGTTGTATAGAAGTCTATGCTTCATGTGTTACAGCTGCTTTCTCTCTAATTAGATGTGTGGATTTATTTCCTCTCACAAAATATAACAAATATAATTATGTAAACAAACGATTGGGAAATTACGATATCGGGGAAAACATATTTTTTGGCATTTTTTGTCCTTTAGGAGGAAAAGAATTCTCCCGCTTTGAATAAACAGAAAATAATTTAAATAATAACTAAACATGTATAATTTACAGACAGGTTGTTTTTTTTTACAGTGAAACATGTTATCAAGATAATTTGGAAATTGGAAAGTGGAAAATAATGAATGTTCATAGCAGTGTTATGATGCTTTACGGTTCTCAACCTCTGTTCAGGCTGTACCCTAAACAGAATGAACCATATTCACACCGCTGTGCCAGTGATTTAATATAGAACATATACAATTCTGTTCAACTTATATTTTAATGAACATTTAAACTATTTTAAACAGATTTTAATCTCACATGCCCTCTTGAGATCCACTGCCTTAGGGGAACGAGGATGTTTGTTTTGACTGCATTTACAGGAATATTAAGACAAAATAGATGTTTTTTCCCCTCACTAAATATAAATTAAGATCTATTTACAATATTTAAATAAATTAGAAAGTGTATCTCATGTACAGATCGGGGTATTTTTTAAATATAGCATATATTTTAGAATCATAAATACACATTTGTATTGTTCTATAATTAGGATACAAAAGGGGTATAACAATATTAATTTATTCTATAATTGTAGTTCAAAATGGACTTGTGTCCTCTGGGGGTGAAACGGTCGCTGGTTTCTAGTATAAATAGAACATTTATCAGGCAATTCCAGTGAAAAAAGAAACCTGCAGCTTTAGTTCTGAACACATTTTACTAATGAATCATTAAATATTACATCGATATCAGCATCACATTGCATCATAACACTAATCAGATGACGTAATGAACGATCTGTCTTTAGGAGTTCGTGGGTGGCTCTTAAAAGAGCCGTTGTGTTGTCACGGTAACGCTCTACTTCTTGGCGGCCTTCTCGGTCTTCTTGGGCAGCAGCACCGCCTGGATGTTGGGCAGCACGCCGCCCTGAGCGATGGTCACTCCGCCCAGCAGCTTGTTGAGCTCCTCGTCGTTGCGGACGGCCAGCTGCAGGTGACGGGGGATGATCCTGGTCTTCTTGTTGTCGCGGGCAGCGTTCCCGGCCAGCTCCAGGATCTCAGCGGTCAGGTACTCCAGCACCGCCGCCAGGTACACCGGAGCTCCGGCGCCGACACGCTGGGCGTAGTTACCCTTCCTCAGGTGTCTGTGGACACGGCCGACGGGGAACTGGAGCCCGGCCCTGGAGGACCTGGTCTTGGCCTTCGCTCTGGCCTTTCCGCCGGTTTTTCCTCTTCCGGACATTTTGTTTTCTTTGTTCGTAGAGCTGGTGAAGGAGAAGCAGGAGAGAATGCCAACATGGCGCTGAAACTGGGCTTATGTAGGAACCCTGCTGCTCCGTGATTGGTCAGAACGAGCGAGTCTGTCATCGTCCAATCAGAAATGAGCTCACGTTAAGCTCCGTTATCTACCCACAGGCTTCCGCTTGCTACTGTTTTTTCAAAATAAAACTTGCTGGATTAAACCGGAAGTTAACGTAGATTGTTTGTTTACGTTCTCGTTCTGTAAATAGCATGTGTAGTTCTGCATTGCTGGACACAAGTTTGAGGCTAAACTAAATAAAGGTTAATACGAGAGGAGCACATGTACACACAAACACGGGATTTCAAAATAAAATATGACAGGAATTTACGGAAATATACTCCATCCACTGTAAAAATGCAATTCAAATATGTAATATATTTAAAATATATCAAATGTATATATAGTACATATATTATATGTATATGTATATATATATATATATATATATATATATATATATATACATATATATATATATATATATATATACATGTGTATAACATATATATATATATATACATGTGTATAACATATATATATATATATATATATATATATATATATATATATATATATATATATATATATATTTAATGTAGATGTAATATATGAATATGATATAGATGTATACTTAATTCATCCCAATGGGAAATTAGTTTGTCACAGTAGAAATCAACTTATAAAGAAGACACAACAAAATATCAGGAATGATAAATACTAATACTAATGATGTATACAACAACAGATGAGGGTATTAATTTAGGAATTTTAAACAATAAAGAAAGTGCACACAAAGAAATGCAAGTATGTGCAGTGTATATAAATATGAATAAAATATACATATATACATATATTAAATATGACAGATGGTGTTCAGAAAAAAAATGAGAAATTGAAATAAAATATATTCATTTCCTTTGTATTAAATAAAGTAAATGTATATATTTGATTTGAATGTCTCCACTTTTCTTAAACATCATCTTTATGTTATTATCCATAACGTGTAGATAAACACATGACCCACTGCTTGCATACGGTGTCATCCTGCTTACCTATATAAATACAATGTAGATATAAATATATATTAAGTATGAGAAAAGATAGTGTTCAGAAAAAGTGGAGAAATAAAACGTATTCATTTACTTTGTAATCAATCAAGTAAATGTATGTTTTATTTGTACTTTACCACTTTCTCTGAACACCATATTTGTTATACAAACATTTATATATATTTTGATGTGCTTGCATACGTATTATTAGCTATAACAGTTTATTTAACTATAGGGTTTATTGGGAGGAAGTTGTCAGATTTATTATTTGATCACCCCCATTTAAATGTGGATGAATTACATATTTACTATCTGCACTTCCTGCATGATGTATCCTAACCGATTTATCAGAGCATCGATATATACGGTTTAATACATAGATTTAACATCAAGAGGACCGTCAGCTCAGTCAGCGGTGTGGTGGCTCTTAAAAGAGCCGTTGGGGTTCACTACAGGCGGGTCGGTCTAAGCCCTCTCTCCGCGGATGCGGCGGGCCAGCTGGATGTCTTTGGGCATGATGGTGACCCTCTTGGCGTGGATGGCGCACAGGTTGGTGTCCTCGAACAGGCCGACCAGGTAAGCCTCGCTGGACTCCTGCAGAGCCATGACGGCGGAGCTCTGGAAGCGCAGGTCGGTCTTGAAGTCCTGAGCGATCTCCCTCACCAGGCGCTGGAAGGGCAGCTTGCGGATCAGCAGCTCGGTGGACTTCTGGTAGCGGCGGATCTCCCTCAGAGCCACGGTGCCGGGCCTGTAACGGTGGGGCTTCTTCACTCCGCCGGTGGCAGGGGCGCTCTTACGGGCAGCTTTGGTCGCCAGCTGCTTCCTGGGAGCTTTTCCTCCGGTGGACTTCCGGGCGGTCTGCTTGGTTCTGGCCATTGTAGTCGCTCGGTCTGCTGCGGGTTCACGGATCAAGAAGGAATGCCTCGAGAGCGCGAAGAGACGCTTTATAAAGGAGCTGCCGGAGTCAGGGCGGCGCTGATTGGTCCGAGCGGGGAGACACGCGCGCTGTAGCTGCGCTGCGATTGGACCAGAGGAATTCAAAGTACACCCGTAAACACAGCTGCTGGTCTCAACTCGCCGATTGAGAGGCTAAGTCCCGCCTCTTCCGGTTGACCTACATGCGACGTTATTGGGGCAAAAACTAACACATTGGTATAGATATTTATATATTTAAAAAAATATATATTTATATATAAAAATATATATATATGTATGTATATATTTAAAATATATATTTGTATATATACTGGATATATAAAATATATATTACATATATATATATATATATATATATATATATATATATATATATATATATATATATTTATATTTATATATATATATATTTAAAAATATATGTATATTATATATTCAAGATTCAAGATGTTTTACTGTCATATGCACAGATAACAGAGTTTTTCTCTACAATGAAATGCTTACACAGAATTAGAATAAACTTAAGGTAAAAAAATAAATAAAAATAAGGCACAAAATATAAAAGATATAACAGTATTGCACAAAAAAGAAAATATATGTAATATTTATACATACTCTTTTTTTATATAAATATATATATATATATATATATATATATATATATATATATATTTTAAATATATTTATATGTAATATATATAAATATATATATTTAAAATGTATATATATATATATATATATATATATATATATATATATATATATATATATATATATATATATATATATATATATATATTAAATATGTATATATGTAATTTATATATGAAATATATATATATATAATATGTTTTAAATATATATTTTAAATATATGTTACATATATATTACATATATGTATATGCACATATATGTTTTTATTCAAGGATGTATGTTTGTTTAGGAAATATAAAAAATGTACCAGTTAACAGTTCAAAGTGAGGAGGTTAGAAAGCTTGCTCTCCTTTAGCCCCGCCTCCTGGACAGGAAGTAAACAACTCTAGTCATGTGACAGTAGGCTCGTTCGAGATGAGCCAGTTCTGCGCAGAATCGATCGGCGCGCAACGCATGCTGGTTAGATTTGTGTCCGACTTGCTCCCGACTTGCTCTGACGTCATGCACACGTGGTCAACGATACTCTCAAGAGTCAGCCGCCGCAGTTGCTTTCCAACGACTGCGTGGCCCAGTGCATGATGGGAAACGCCTGGCTGTCGCCACATCAGAGAGCTGATTGGCTCTTAGATCTGACATCAAATACCACGTGTTGTAGAAAATCCTTATTTTATGTGTAGTTGGAAT
>NC_136590.1:929914-949914 GCF_910589615.1 Taurulus bubalis | reverse complement strand
CACTATATATGAGCCCACACCATGTTTAAAGCTGCATTCTCTCTCCTGACCACAAGGGGGAGACTCCTCTGGTTGTATAGAAGTATATGCTTCATGTGTTAAAGCTGCATTCTCTCTCCTGACCACCAGGGGGTGACTCCTCTGGTTGTATAGAAGTATATGCTTCATGTGTTAAAGCTGCATTCTCTCTCCTGACCACCAGGGAGTGACTCCTCTGGTTGTATAGAAGTCTATATAAATGACTTCTATCTTGCATTATCCCTCAGTAAACATGGTCTGGGTCTGGTTCTCCTGGTACCTGTGCAGCGCCCCCCAGACCCTCAGGGCGTCCTGGGCGTAGTAGCTCTGAGGCAGTTGGTCCACGCCGCGCTGCTTCAGGTCGTCAGGGACACACAGGGATTCATAACGGATCCGGTCTGACGCCCTGGACAGGAGGACAGGTAATGCCTCCAGACCGGAGCCCGCCGCCTGAGAGAAGAACACAACGACGGATCAGTGCACCACACCCCCTTTAGCTCTTCTGCTACGGCTAAAGCTAACCTTATCAAACACCCCGTTGGCCGCCAGCAGCGACATTCGGGCCTGGAAGTTGATCTGTAGGGACGTCCTGACGTGAGGCATCAGCAACTGTTTACACAAAAAACGCAATACACAACATTTCAATGTGTGAGACATAGCAGAAACGAGCGGTGAACTCATTAAGATATTTTAAGGTGACATTTTATTTGTTCACATCCAGCAGTTACACATCAACATGATGAGTCATTAGGAGTCTTTGTGTTTGTGTCCACTATTCTCTCTCTTTCAGCTTCACCACCTCTTTAGCTGCTAAACGCTCCACTACGTTTGCTAACTCGTCTCTGCAACAATGTTGCTCAGCAACGTAAAGCAACAATGTAACACAACAATGTGAAGCAACAACGTGAACCAACAACGTAACGCAATAAAGTAAAGCAACAAAGTAAAGCAACAAAGTAAAGCAACAACGTGAAGCAAAAACGTAACGCAACAAAGTAAAGCAACAACGCAAAGCAACAATGTAACGCAACAACGTAACGCAACAACGTAACGCAACAACGTAACGCAACAATGTAACAACGTAACGCAACAACGTAACAACGTAACTCAACAATGTAACACAACAATGTAACACAACAACGTAACGCAGTAAAGTAAAGCAACAAAGTAAAGCAACAGCGTAAAGCAACAATGTAACACAATAAAATAAAGCAACAACGTAAAGCAACAACGTAAAGCAGCAATGTAACTTGACGATGTAACGCAACAAAGTAAAGCAACAACATGAAGCAACAACACAAAGCAACAACGCAAAGCAACAACGTAACGCAACAACGTGACAATGTAAAGCAACAATGTAATGCAACAACGTAACGCAACAACGTAAATCAACAAAGTAAAGCAACAACATAAAGCAACAACGCAAAACAATAACATAAAGCAACAATGTGACAATGTAAAGCAACAATGTAATGCAACAATGTAGAGCAACAACGAAACACAACAACGTAACACAATAACGTAAAGCAACAATGGTATGCAACAATGTAAAGCAACAACGTAACACAATAACGTAACACAATAACGTAAAGCAACAATGGCATGCAACAATGTAAAGCAACAACGTAACACAATAACGTAACGCAACAACGTAAAGCAACAATGTCATGCAACAACGTAATGCAACAACGTAAAGCAACAATGTAAAGCAACAATGCAAAGCAACAACATAATGAAACAATGTAATGCAACAATGCAAAGCAACAATATAATGCAACAATGTAACAACGTAAAGCAACAATGTAATGCAACAACGTAATGCAACAACGTAATGCAACAACGTAACGCAACAACGTAACGCAACAACGTAACGCAACAACGTAACACAACAACGTAATGCAACAATGTAAAGCAACAATGTAATGCAACAATGTAATGCAACAACGTAACGCAACAACGTAAAGCAACAATGTAAAGCAACAGTGTAATGCAACAACGTATTGCAACAATGTAACACAATAACGTAACACAATCGCGTAAAGCAACAATGTCATGCAACAATGTAAAGCAACAACGTAACACAACAACGTAACACAATAACGGAACGCAACAACTTAAAGCAACAATGCCATGCAACAATGGTAAGCAACAATGTAACGCAACAACGTTTCGCAACAATGTAACACAACAACGTAAAGCAACAACGCAATGCAATAACGTAATGGAACAACGTAATACAACAACGCAAAGCAACAACGTAATGCAACAACGTAACGCAACAACGTAATGCAACAATGTAAAGCAACAATGTAATGCAACAACATAACGCAACAACGTAAAGCAACAATGTAATGCAACAACGTAACGCAACAACGTAACACAATGAAGAGTGTGTGGACCTGGTGCAGCGGGTGCGGCTCTGGAAGCTGCCTCAGCGTGGCCACGCAGCACAGCTCTCCCAGCATGTGAGTCCTCAGGTAGTGGGAGGCCAACTGGTGGCACTGGAAGTCTGCGCAGCGAACCCAAATCTTAGCCAACAGCCAATCACAGCCGGGGTCAGAGGGCAGGAAGACCGGGTTCTGGAGGCCGGGAGTTTGCTGCAGCTGGAGGAGCAACAAGTTATAACTAAACTACAAGCGACAGACACACGAGAACCCACACTGTTCTGCAGCGGCGCCACCTGAATCCCAACACCTGCGGTTCACCTGGATGGCGATGGGGACCAGCTGTCCCTGGCGGTTCAGGTGCAGAAGGCACAGCGGAGCGCACAGGTAGGTCTGCTGTCCGTTGACGGCGTTGGCCGGGACTCCGTCCAAAACCTCGAAGTCCAGCAGGTAAACGTCCCCCCTCTGTCACAATCACAAGACATCGAGATAGAGCAGCTGTATTTCATACTTAAACAGCTGGAGGTCAGAGAGGACGTGCACACCTCTAGCTCCTGCTCGAGGGAGGAGCCTCCAGACAGGAAGGGGCGAAGCATGTCAGAGGTGACGGACAGGTTGGGAGGGAGGAGGCGGATCTGACGCAGCATCAGCGGGTTGCAGCCATTCAGACACTGGTAGCCAAAATACCAATCCTCCATCCAGTGAGCCTTAACGAACCCTGAGAGAAACCGACCTGTTAATCTGCACATTGTGGAAGTTCTATCACTTTTAAAAGTCACCCGCTAGTTTGTGGACCGACGTTTTGAAATTCGGCAATAAAAAAGTGTAACCGTGGACATCTTGTTTTTTTTGTAACTGATAAACGGAAGTGGAGAGAGAATGCAGCTTTAATACATTAATCATAGACTTCTATTTTACCAGAGGAGTCGCCCCCTGGTGGTCAGGAGAGAGAATGCAGCTTTAACACATGAAGCATAGACTTCTATACAACCAGAGGAGTCGCTTAGCATCAGTCTGTTAGCATGATGTCATGACCTGGGACCTGTTAGCTTGTGTCTCTTCCCAGTGTGACGGTCTTGTTCTGCTGTCCGTGTTTTGCTTCTCACCGGCGGTGCGGTTCTGGTGTCCGACGTGGGCAAAAAACGCCTCCAGCTCTGCAAAACTGGACCAGGCCTCCAGTCGGTCGGCGAAGCCTGTCAGATAGTGCACATTGGCGGCTGGGCTGAGGACAGACAAGCAGACACACAGCTCACCTCCTTGTATCTCGTGTGTTTGTGACCAACAACCTCCCGCCGTGAGAGCCTGACTTCACCTCTTGTGGGAGTAGCTGAGGTTCGGCCCGAGTTCAGACAGACTGCTCAGGTCCACGCATTGTGGAGCGCCATCCACGAACCGACGCCATCTGCAAAAACACCACGTGGCCTCAATGCTTTATCCTGCCGGAGATCCCGACACCAAATATGTTTGTTTGTGTTTTTTACCTGATGAGCTTCTGTTGAAGCTGCAGCTGTTTGAGTCGCTGCTGCTTCAGCTTCTCCTCTGTCTCGTCCTGCAGCAAACACACTGCAGGGAGAGTAGTGCAGTACTAGTACTCTGTTAGAGATGAAAGTACGCACGGCTAACTTCAAAAATACTCTGTTAGAGGTGAAAGTACGCACGGCTAACTTCAAAAATACTCTGTTAGAGATGAAAGTACGCACGGCTAACTTCAAAAATACTCTGTTTGAGGTGAAAGTACGCACAGCTAACTTCAAAAATACTCTGTTAGAGGTAAAAGTACACATAGCTAACTTAAAAAATATTCTGTTAGAGGTAAAAGTACTCCTAGGTAACTTAAAAAATACTCTGTTAGAGGTAAATGTACACATAGCTAACTTCAATAATACTTTGTTAGAGGTAAAAGTATGCATAGCTAACTTCAAAAATACTGTTAGAGGTAAAAGTACGCATAGCTAACTTCAAAAATACTCTGTTAGAGGTAAAAGTACGCATAGCTAACTTTAATAATACTCTATTAGAGGTAAAAGTACTCATAGGTAACTACAAAAATACTCTGTTAGAGGTAAAAGTACGCATAGCTAACTTCAAAAATACTCTGTTAGAGGTAAAAGTACACATAGCTAACTTTAATAATACTCTGTTAGAGGTAAAAGTATGCATAGCTAACTTTAATAATATTCTATTAGAGGTAAAAGTACTCATAGGTAACTACAAAAATACTCTGTTAGAGGTGAAAGTACGCATGGCTAACTTCAAAAATACTCTGTTCGAGGTAAAAGTACTCATAGCTAACTTAAAAAATACTCTGTTACAGTAAAATGTTCCTTCAGTAAAGGTTTGTAAAATATAATCAGTAAAATGTACTTAAAGTATTAAAACTGTGTCTGCTTGACTATTATATATCTACTGTTGTATATTCTATCATTAGAGTATTATTACTCATGCACAAGTACAGTAGTAGAGTAAACGTCTACCGAGTATGAAAGTATATTTAAAAGGTTAACTTTTAAAGGTAACTAACGCTTTCCGCTCCTCAGCTCCACGTCGCCCTCTGCTGGTCGCAGCCACCGCTCGCACAGGAACACCTGTACCTGTGGATCCCTCTCAGGCCCCGCCTCCTGGCCGCCCGCCAGCTCGCGGACCTCCACCCGGCTGCAGTGCCAGTTCAGGTCGGGGAATCCGGCCCGAGCCTCCAGACGAAGTCGGACCAGAACCAGACGACCCAGAGGACCGGCGCCCCGAACCCGAACCGGCAGCGACTGTCGGTGCAGAAGGGCGAGATCGTTGTTCGTGACGTTTAACGGCTTGCGTTGGAATCCCGTTAGTGATGAAACTCACCGACCCGGGCAGGAGACGGCGGTCGCCCTCGCTCACGCTGATGGGCGGGGTCTCCCCTTGAGAGCCAATCAGGTTGAGCCACAGGCGGCTGAAGGTTCCACAGGTGGGACCAGGTGAGGTGTGGACGGTGACCTCAAACTCCTGACAGGAAGCCATCGCGTGGGACATGGTGAGACAGCTGGTGAGGACGGTAGACTTTAGGGCACGTCTGTTAGCATGATGTCCTGACCTGGGACCTGTTAGCATTAGCTTCAGTCTGTTAGCATGATGTCCTGACCTGGGACCTGTTAGCACTAGCTTCAGTCTGTTAGCATGATTTCCTGACCTGGGACCTGTTAGCATTAGCTTCAGTCTGTTAGCATGATGTCCTGACCTGGGACCTGTTAACATTAACTTTAATGGGTTAGCATGATGTCCTAACCTGGGACCTGTTAGCATTAGCTTTAGTCTGTTAGCATGATGTCCTGACCTGGGACCTGTTAGCATTAGCTTCAGTCTGTTAGCATGTCCTGACCTGGCACCTGTTAGCATTAGCTCCAGTCTGTTAGCTTAATTTCATAACCTGGGACCTATTAGCATTAGCTTTAATGTGTTAGCATGATTTAATGACCTAGGACCTGTTAGCATTAGCAATGTATGTCTTCTCTTTATTTGTCTGTTTCTGAAAATGAAATCCTTAAAAAACACTTTTTCTTTGTTCTGTTAAATCTTCCTCCTGCTGAACTCTGAGCAGCTCATTTGTTTATCTCTCTGAGATTTGACTTGGAAATGAGCTTCAGTAGCGCTAGCGTGGGCGTCAAAGGTCACGTCCTCCTTCTGTTGTTCTCCTCACGCGGGAACTTCCTGTTCTGAGTTTAACTGTCAGAGAGCAAATAACAACTAGCAAAATATAAGAATATCATTTATATATATATATACGATTTTTTTTTTTTATGGAAACAACAACTTCAAACAACAACAATCGAATCTAATGTCAATTTGTTTCTAAAAACAAATACTATTACATTTAATATATTATTATATGTAATATAAGTTAAGTTTGAGGCTCTTAGATGGTAAAATATGAATATGGTTGAGCAAACAACCAAAGCAAATATTCATGTTTTTTTTTTTTTATTGTTGGAAATGTAATTCCTTATATTTATTGGATTGTTTGAGTTCAATGTGGACAAATTTCATAAAATAAAACAATATGTATAATATAATTAGTTTTGAGGTCAGCAGAGCAGAATATTTGCACCGTGACAACTGTTTTCTTTGTTTTATTCTTTTTAGTGATTATTATGTTACTTTTTAAATTAATTTAATTACATTTTAATGACTGTTTGATCAGATTTCATTTCAAAGACGTCTACAAGGTAAATTAAGACTCATAACATTTGATTTAATTACGTATGAAACAGTTTAAAACCCCAAAAGGAACATTATGTGAAGACGCCTGCCTGCTGTGACCTTTGACCCCGACATCATCGAGCTTTGGATTAATAAACTAATTCTGTGCTTTTTAAACATTAAATACACGCGGGGAGTTTTTAATTATGTTGGTGTTATCTTCAATATTCTGACTAAACATAAAATATTTAAGAATAAATGGATTTCTCTGCTAAATTAATCAAAAATATATGTAACAGATGAATTAATATATAAACTGTGAAGAAAATAACATGAAGCAAAACATGCAAATTAAAATGATCTGGAAAATTAGTTTGTTGAGTGACGTTAAATATTCTTGTACTTGATGTAAATTAATTGTAAAAGTAGTAATAAAATAAATAACTCAAACTAAAAACGTACGAGCTGCAACAAATAAGCGTTATTATGAATTAATTGTAATATTTGTTACATTTTAAAATGTATTATTTTGCAGCTTTGTGAATATTCTTCAACAGAAAGCAGAGAAACGAACCTGCAGAGCGACGCCTCCTCGAGCCTCTGAGGGCTGAGGCTGCAGGTGAAGAACACGCCCCTTTGCGTCAGGCCCCACCCACAAAGAACACCTCCACTTCCTGATCGACTCCCTGCAGGAAACACGGCTTTACCTGAATATTTATTATCCAGAGGGAAGAAGAATTCAGATCTCAAACTCAGAGTAGAAATATACAGAAATACTTTGTAAAAAGTAAAAGTAGAAATACACTTAAAGTACTAAATGAATAATATATGTTAAATTGTTGTATTATAATTATTATAAATTGATTATTATTTATATTAGTAACCAAAGCTGTCAGACAAATCTAGTGCAGTAAAATGTACAATAGTTTTATTAAATAAAATACTTTCTACTGTGCTGGTAAGAAATAAAAACTTTATTGTATCTGCTATCAGTTTTATTGAATACAGAATATACTCATGAGCTGTGAATCCCTCTGCTGGCCGGTCACTTACATGGATGTAATGTGTATTCTGTCTCATATTACAGGTAACTGTGGTGATATTTATGTTATTCCAGACACTACACACACACACACACACACACACACACACACACACACACACACACACACACACACACATAAAGAGTGTGTAAACCGGGACTGTCTGTCAGTTTTAGACGACTGTTGAACACAAAAAAGAATTACGTCATAAAAAGGTAGATATCAATAATGATTATAGCAACCACACATAAATATACTTTATTTATTAAGTTAAATTCCTTCCATAAATTGTACATCCGGTTCCATAGTGTAGCGGTTATCACGTCTGCTTTACACGCAGAAGGTCCTGGGTTCGAGCCCCAGTGGAACCAGACTTTTCTGTTTTTCAGAAAACGAGTTCTTTCACCGTGATGCGATCTGCCAAAAATGAAAGATGTTTTAAAAAGACGTTGGCCGTTTCTCAATACCAAGTACGCTAATAATTGCAAACAATTCGGTAAAAAGTAATAAGACACCTCTGTAGTTCAAAGTAAAAGTGCTGACGGCCCGGTGCTGCGGGGCTCACGGTCCGCGAGCAGGACCTCAACCCGTCGGCGTATCTTTTTAATTAAGATGATTCTGGACTAACCGACCACAGATTTGATGCTTAAACAAAGAACCTCTCGCATGAACACATCCTTAAATCACAGTCCACGAGAACACGAGTACAGAGAACACGAGTACATAGAAGAACGCATCTTGAGAAACGGCCATTGGGAAGGGGGAGTGACCTAAATATAATAAATAAATGCTTTAATAAATAAAGCAATTTATCTGGAGATGCCGGGGATTGAACCCGGGGCCTCATACATGCGAAGCACGCGCTCTACCACTGAGCTACATCCCCATTGGTTCATTTCAAGGACCAACTTTTATTCGTACAGTCTTAAATGTTACGTTTTGTGATAAACACAGAACGTTCAGTTGGTAACATTGTGTATTATTTCAGTCCACACACATTCCTTTTGCTCACACACACACACACACACACACACACACACACACACACACACACACACACACACACACACACACACACACAGCCAGTATCTTCAACTTTTCTTCTTTCATGTTTGACATGAACTCTGTGAACAACGAGCCGTGTGGTTGTAGCTTTGTAGCTTTGTAGCTTTGTAATTTGTAGCTTTGTACTTTGTAGCTTTGTAATTTGTAGCTTTGTATTTTGTAGCTTTGTACTTTGTAGCTTTGTACTTTGTAGCTCACAAAAGTATTTATTTTCATCTTCAACTATTTGCTAGTCATCTATCGTTGTGATTTGCATTTAAAACAAAAAAACAGAATAGACAATACAATTATACAATAAAAGACTGTATTTTTATTGATGAAGTTTTATAAGCTGTTTACATCTTGTTCAAACAACTGGATTTATTCAAGTTTGTCACCCACATTATTTGTTTTACCAGATTACATTTTACATCAGCATGAAGTCATAATTTACTGTCGTCCAAAACAAATTGTTTTACTTACGAGAGCTCAAACGCATCGTAACGTAACTCAACGATCGCATCTTGTTTTACTGAAATAGGCCGAAGACAATCAGCAGTCAAACCTTTTCCCGGTGGTTGAACCGCGTAATTATGCCGCGGGTCATGTGACAATTATAGAACATTTAGAAAAATGTGCTTTTGATTAATTATTTTATTATTATAATACAAAGTATGGTACATTTTTATCATAACAAATATTCAATAACTTTACGGGAATAAAATGTAACATGACCAAAATCATGCTCTAAAACACTGGTGTCAAACTCAAGGCCCGCGGTCCGAATCCGGCCCGCCAGGGAATTTTATGTGGCCTGTGACAGCTTCGCGCACCCGTTTTCAGTGAATCGCGGACCTTTGCATGGGCTTTTATTTTGAAAGGGATTTTTTATGTGCTTTTATTTTGAAGGCGTTTTTTGTTATGCAGAGGAGTGCCATCTATTCACACTCCTCAATGCTGTGTTCACAACACGCTTTACTTGCGTGGATTTAGACGTTGGACTATTTGTGATAGTTCGCTTCATTCCCAACCTTTTTTATTTCATGTTTTTAATTGAGTGTAAAAGGGAATATTTCAAACAATTATTTTTTTGTGTTGGCATACTGTGATATTGTGTAGTTTCTCAGGTTCAAACTGCACCATATCATTACATCAATTTGAGAAGTCGAAAATGTTCCTTGCATTGGATCTCAGCTTGTCATTAAAAGGTCAAGGTGGATCCTGCAGCCAGACCAGTTGAACCACTGCCCCAAACCAGTTGAACCACTGCCTCAGACCAGTTGAACCACTGCCCCAGACCAGTTGAACCACTGCCCCAGACCAGTTCAGAACCACTTCCCCAGACCAGTTGAACCACTGCCCCAGACCAGTTGAACCACTGCCCCAGACCACATGCATGTTCTTATTTGCTCACAATTATTTGTTGGACCAGTTATGTCCTTCTCAACTGTGACAAAAAAGCTTTGAAGAAAGTTAATATAATAACATGCGTTTGATCTTTGTCTTTGTTATTTTCTTCTGTTTTAAGTTTGATCTTTTATAATTGTATATTTATTATTTATTATAATTTAGTAACGTGGGTTTCTTAACCCTAAATTAAATGGATTTCTGTCATAGTAACAGAGAAATTTGCTTACATATATTTTTAAAATTTATATAAATGCATGTACAATATTTTCACACTTGAATAAACAATAATCTAATACAAAGACAGTTATTTAACATAATGTTCAGGAGGAGTGTATACAGTGTTACAGTTACAACCGGCCCTTTGAGGACGACCATGATGCTGATGTGGCCAGGGGTGAAAATGAGTTTGACACCCCTGCTCTAAACAATAGAAACAACACTTGTGTTCACATAGAAAAATAAATAAATATATATATATTTACTTATTTTTATTTTATTTTAAAAGTCTGGTTTATTTTGGTAATACAGCTCCGGGCCACCAGCGGCCGCTGTTGGATAAACAACAAAACGGAAGAGTACGCCATCTTGGATTTTAAACTGCAAGTGAGTTTAAAGTGTTTTACTGGAATAAGACATGTTGTTGTTGTTGTTTTAATTTTTACTAGCCTGAAATCAATGTAAATACTCCTGAACGGTTCGTGGGACGATAGTTGTCAGTGTGTAACATCTTAATTTGCTTTATTGCTACACGATACTTCTCAGGTATCTATTAAATCTAGCAGTGTTGGACTTGATGACGTAAGCTGCGATGGCCGAGTGGTTAAGGCGTTGGACTTGAAATCCAATGGGGTCTCCCCGCGCAGGTTCGAACCCTGCTCGCAGCGGACATGTGGCACTTCATTTTTGGAAAATTGTAACGAGACAACGAAATGCAGTTTAGCATTAAACAAAAAATTAATCAAGTTCGGAGTATTGTTCATATATAATGGATACTAATAATACACAATACACATATAACGTAATATAAAGTGTACGTATTAATATTCTATAAAGCAGTAACACAGTCATGAGATGACGTCATGGGTTGGTTCTTCATAGAGTCACAAAATATTGTCTCTCACCTCAACGGCTGTTGTTCTCAGTGTGTGTGTGTGTGTGTGTGTGTGTGTGTGTGTGTGTGTGTGTGTGTGTGTGTGTGTTACAGCCACCTGCTCTGTCTGGCCTTTAACATCAGAACAAAATGTCCCTGTTCTATAGCAACATGATGTCTCTCTCTTCATCCCTCTCTGTTTCATACTTTAATACTACTGACTCTACTACTACTGACTCTACTACTACTGACTCTACTACTACTGACTCTACTACTAGTGACTCTACTACTACTGAGTCTACTACTGACTACTACTGACTCTACTAATGACTCTACTACTACTACTACTGACTCTACTACTGATTCTACTAATGACTCTACCACTGAGTCTACTACTGACTACTACTACTGACTCTACGAATGACTCTACTACTACTACTGACTCTACTACTGACTCTACTACTACTACTGGCTCTACTACTACTGTCTTTACTACTACTGACTCTAATACTACTTACTTTACTACTACTGACTCTACTACTACTACTGACTCTACTAATACTGACTTTACTACTACTGACTACTACTGCTGACTACTACTGACTCTACTAGTACTACTGACTCTACTACTGACTTTACTACTACTGACTATTACTGCTGACTACTACTGACTCTACTAGTACTACTGACTCTACTACTGACTTTACTACTACTGACTCTACTACTGACTTTACTACTACTGACTCTACTACTACTGACTCTACTACTACTGACTCTACTACTACTGACTCTAAAACTACTGACTCTACTACTACTGACTCTACGACTATTGACTTTACTACTACTGACTCTACTACTGCTGACTCTAAAACTACTGACTCTACTACTGCTGACTTTACTACTACTGACTCTACGACTACTGACTTTACTACTGCTGACTTTACTACTACTGACTCTACTACTACTGACTCTAAAACTACTGTAAACTATTTGTTCAGATCCTGGGAGGTGGTGGGAAATGAGGTCCGGGATCCAAAAGAGTTATAGTAAAAGTATATTTTATAAAAAATGATAGACAGCTTGTAGTGGCCATTTGTCCCGTAAAACCAAATAAATGAATGTAAATTAAAGAAAATAAACCAATATCAAAAGCCACTGATGCACCGATGGTTTGGTTAAATGACGCAGCCAAAATAACGCAGGGTCCAAGCGGGAGTCCGGTTTTATTGCTATTTATTGTAACTCAAAATGATCAAACAAACAAATAAACAAACAAAACGCCCCATGCTGCCTCTCCCGTGCTGACCTGTCGCTGTCGCTGCTGGCTGGCTCGCTGGTAAAAAAACCACTGCTGACTCTAAAACTACTGACTCTACTACTGCTGACTTTACTACTACTGACTCTACTACTACTGACTCTACTACTACTGACTCTACTAGTGCTGACTTTACTACTACTGACTTTACTACTACTGACTCTACAACTACTGACTCTACTACTACTGACTCTACTAGTGCTGACTCTACTACTGCTGACTTTACTACTACTGACTCTACTAGTGCTGACTCTACTACTGCTGACTTTACTACTACTGACTCTACAACTACTGACTCTACTACTACTGACTCTACTACTACTGACTCTACTACTACTGACTCTACTAGTGCTGACTCTACTACTGCTGACTTTACTACTACTGACTCTACAACTACTGACTCTACTACTACTGACTCTACAACTACTGACTCTACTACTACTGACTCTACTAGTGCTGACTCTACTACTGCTGACTTTACTACTACTGACTCTACTACTACTGACTCTACTACTGCTGACTTTACTACTACTGACTCTACTACTACTGACTCTACAACTACTGACTCTACTACTACTGACTCTACTAGTGCTGACTTTACTACTACTGACTTTACTACTACTGACTCTACAACTACTGACTCTACTAGTGCTGACTCTACTACTGCTGACTTTACTACTACTGACTCTACAACTACTGACTCTACTACTACTGACTCTACTACTGCTGACTTTACTACTACTGACTCTACTACTACTGACTCTACTACTGCTGACTTTACTACTACTGACTCTACTACTACTGACTACTACTACTGACTCTACTAGTGCTGACTTTACTACTACTGACTTTACTACTACTGACTCTACTACTACTGACTTTACTACTGACTCTACTACTACTGACTCTACTACTGCTGACTTTACTACTACTGACTCTACTACTACTGACTCTACTACTACTGACTCTACTATTACTGACTTTACTACTACTGACTCTACTACTACTGACTCTACTACTGCTGACTTTACTACTACTGACTCTACTACTACTGACTACTACTACTGACTCTACTAGTGCTGACTTTACTACTACTGACTTTACTACTACTGACTCTACTACTACTGACTCTACTACTGCTGACTTTACTACTACTGACTCTACTACTACTGACTCTACTACTGCTGACTTTACTACTACTGACTCTACTACTACTGACTCTACTAGTGCTGACTTTACTACTACTGACTTTACTACTACTGACTCTACTACTACTGACTCTACTACTAACTCTACTACTACTGACTCTACTACTGCTGACTTTACTACTACTGACTCTACTACTACTGACTCTACTATTACTGACTTTACTACTACTGACTCTACTACTACTGACTCTACTACTGCTGACTTTACTACTACTGACTCTACTACTACTGACTCTACTACTACTGACTCTACTACTGCTGACTTTACTACTACTGACTCTACTACTACTGACTCTACTACTACTGGTGACTCTAAAACTACTGACTCTACTACTGCTGACTACTACTGACTCAACTAGTACTACTGACTCTACTACTACTGACTCTACTACTACTGACTCTACTACTACTGACTCTACTACTGCTGACTTTACTACTACTGACTCTACTACTACTGACTCTACTACTACTGACTCTACTACTGACTCTACTACTACTGACTCTACTACTGCTGACTTTACTACTACTGACTCTACTACTACTGACTCTACTACTACTGACTCTACTACTGACTCTACTACTACTGGTGACTCTAAAACTACTGACTCTACTACTGCTGACTACTACTGACTCAACTAGTACTACTGACTCTACTACTACTGACTCTACTACTGACTCTACTACTACTGACTCTACTACTGACTTTACTACTACTGACTCTACTACTACTGACTCTACTACTGCTGACTTTACTACTACTGACTCTACTACTACTGACTCTACTACTACTGGTGACTCTAAAACTACTGACTCTACTACTGCTGACTACTACTGACTCAACTAGTACTACTGACTCTACTACTACTGACTCTACTACTGACTCTAATACTACTGACTCTACTACTGACTTTACTACTACTGACTCTACTACTACTGACTCTACTACTACTGACTCTACTACTACTGCTGACTCTAAAACTACTGACTCTACTACTGCTGACTTTACTACTACTAACTCTACTACTACTGACTCTACTACTACTGACTCTACTACTACTGCTGACTCTAAAACTACTGACTCTACTACTGCTGACTTTACTAGTACTGACTCTACTACTACTGACTCTACTACTGCTGACTCTACTACTGCTGACTTTACTACTACTGACTCTACTACTACTGACTCTACTACTACTGGTGACTCTAAAACTACTGACTCTACTACTGCTGACTACTACTGACTCAACTAGTACTACTGACTCTACTACTACTGACTCTACTACTACTGACTCTACTACTGCTGACTTTACTACTACTGACTCTACTACTACTGACTCTACTACTACTGACTCTACTACTGACTCTACTACTACTGACTCTACTACTGCTGACTTTACTACTACTGACTCTACTACTACTGACTCTACTACTACTGACTCTACTACTGACTCTACTACTACTGGTGACTCTAAAACTACTGACTCTACTACTGCTGACTACTACTGACTCAACTAGTACTACTGACTCTACTACTACTGACTCTACTACTGACTCTACTACTACTGACTCTACTACTGACTTTACTACTACTGACTCTACTACTACTGACTCTACTACTGCTGACTTTACTACTACTGACTCTACTACTACTGACTCTACTACTACTGACTCTACTACTACTGACTCTACTACTACTGACTCTACTACTGCTGACTTTACTACTACTAACTCTACTACTACTGCTGACTCTAAAACTACTGACTCTACTACTGCTGACTTTACTAGTACTGACTCTACTACTACTGACTCTACTACTGCTGACTTTACTACTACTGACTCTACTACTACTGACTCTACTAGTGCTGACTTTACTACTACTGACTCTAATACTACTGACTTTACTACTACTGTCTCTAATACTACTGACTTTACTACTACTGACTCTACTAGTGCTGACTTTACTACTACTGACTCTAATACTACTGACTTTATTACTACTGACTCTACTACTGACTGTATTACTACTGACTCTAATACTACTGACTTTATTGCTACTGACTCTACTAGTGCTGACTTTACTGCTACTGACTTTACTACTACTGTCTCTAATACTACTGAATTTACTACTACTGTCTCTAATACTACTGACTTTACTACTACTGTCTCTAATACTACTGACTTTACTACTACTGTCTCTAATACTACTGACTTTACTACTACTGTCTCTAATACTACTGACTTTACTACTACTGTCTCTACGACTGCTGACTTTACATCTCTGCTGGCCTAAACAGAATCACAAAGTTCTATCTCTTTTATAATTCAATCCTTTTTCACAAATACACTACATGTATTATAATTATTTTCCCTATTAGCTTATTTTCTCATTGCTCAGCTCCTGTCTTGTCTGTTCCTCCTTCCTTGTCTGTCTGCTTCCGGCCAGCGCGCTGGTGCAGCTTGACGCGGCTTAAGCGCTTTGCTTAACGCTCTTATCTAATCAGATTTCACCTCTGTTTCTCTCTATGGTAGAGAAGCCGGTTAAACTGCATGGTGACGGCCAGCTAGGGTTCTGTACGTGTGATTCAGGGATCAGCAGCAGCAGCACCCTGAATCTGCACTCCGGTACAGCAGGTGGCAGTATGCACCTTGTCAAGTTGGTTGCATCCGCCATTTAAACTGAAGAAGAAGAAGCAGACTTTCCCTGTGGACACTGGGTACATTTTAGAGACTTGGGATGTACCCTGTGTATAACACTTGGACCTCCTGTCCTCCCCGCCCTGCGGCGCATCTCACCCGCATCGAGTGGTAGAAGTACTTTTACTGCTTACTAGAACAAAAACATGCAGCTTTTACACACTGAGGCAACATTTGCAAACAATTTGCATCAATTATCAGAAACTATGTGAAAATAAAAGTGTTATCAATATAAATGAAATCAATAAATCACCAAAACATTCCTTTTGAACAGTAGAAATATCTTTAGATCACAATCCTGCTCTTTAGAGGATGAACCCACCATCCGTCCTCTGAGGAGCACGAGGTTGTTGGTTTGAATCTTCTGTTTATCTTTAGTTTTTTTTCTGTTTCTTCTGTGTTTTTTCTGGCACACAGTTATGTATTAACTTGTGTTTCCTGGCGCCTCCAGGTCCATTTACATATTTACAACAAAACTGAGTTTACATTTTGACCAGTTCCAGTCCAGAAATACTCTTTGACTTCTCGTACTTCAAAGAAAACAGATACCTTTGTTTGAATGACATAAAAAATGATATTTTGTATTTAATTATTGTGTATTTTTCTTTAAAAAAAGCACACAATGATCTTTAATATGATCATCAGCGGATAAAACAACATGATCACAGATCTAAACGTTCGGTTTTCTCTTTTCTTTATGCAAAATGTAGCAAAAGAAAAATATGCGAGTAAAATGAGAAACCCAGACATAAAACATATATTAATAAAATAAAATATAAATATAATATAAATAGATTGTAGACTTAAACCTCGTTACTTAACATGAAATACAATAAACTGTGTTTCCGTCCATTTACCTCCATTTATTATGTATAGGAGAGAGAGACATAGAGAGAGAGAGAGACTCTCTCTTTCTCTATGTCTCTCTCCCACTCCTCTCTGTGCAGTGGATTGAAGTGGGAAGGAGAAACATTAACGGCGGGAGGAGGATGGAGAGAGAGAGAGAGAGAGAGAGAGAGAGAGGCGGTGTGAAGGAGGGCGTCTGACAGAGACGTGAGTATTTATAGGTGGAGAGACGAGGAGACGGTGAAGGGAGAGAGGGAACGAGCAAAGGAGGGAGGAGAGAGAGAGGAAAACCAGACACAATAAGAAGACCAGGAAGACAAAGAAGAGGAGAGACCATGCTGAGGAGGAAGAGGAGCGTGTCGTTCGGAGGCTTCGGCTGGTGAGAGAGAGAGAGAGAGAGAGAGAGAGAGAGAGAGAGAGAGAGAGAGAGAGAGAGAGAGTGTGTGTGTGTGTGTGTGTGTGTGTGTGTGTGTGTGTGTGTTTCATATCCTTTGATAAATGGCTGAATGATCTCATCACTTCTCTTACTCGCACTCTCAGGGGTGATTGAGTTCATTTCTGATCTGAGATGTCTCAGTGACATCACAGTGACATCACAGTGACATCACAGTGACACCACAGTGACATCACAGTGACGTCACTGTGATGTCACTGTGTCACAAACTGTTGTGACATAAACAATTTGTAACACTAATAATTGTACATTTATAAAATTACACTGCTGAACTGCATGCTGGGTACACATTACCTTACTGTTGCTGCATCCTCTTGCAAACCTTCAACAGCTGTTGGCTTTACAAACAGTAATGTCTCTTGACTGCACTGCACATCAGGATTGGTCATGATGCGTTCATTTGTAACTCTGACTTCCCGGGTGTCGAAATGTGTTCGTCAACTTTCATTGTGTGACCATTACATCGGTTTCCAGGTGACCTAACTCAGGAGTGGTCGTCCCGTAAGCACAAGGTCGCCTGTTCGGTCCCTCCATAGTTCACATGTTGAAGTGTCTTTCAACATTAGCAGCAGTAACGCTACATATTTTACACACACTTGATAACTTACCTTATTGTTCTTCAAAAGAAAAAAACAGACTCAAAAAGTCTTTCTTGCCTCAGCTTCCGATCCACTAGATCCACCGTGTCTGGATGGACTGCATGTTGCTTCTGCACATGCTCAGACCGCAGCCGTTGTTTCTTACTCGCGTGTATCAAGTTAGCTTTACTCAAAATAATTAATAAATTGGTTATTTTCAACCTGCAAGTAACTGTTAACTTGGTAAAAACTAGTAAGAAGTGATATTTTTTAAAGCCAAGTAAAGTTAACTCATTTAATGTAAGTCTGGACCACTATTACATTTTACATCATATATATTGTTATGAGTCTGTCAGCTTTATTAATATTCTTCCTGACATTGAGTTAATATTTTACTTTTTGAATAGGGTTTGGTTGGAACTTTTCTTGCAGATGATTTCTGTTCACGTGGCAGGAAGTCAGACTTAATTATTATTATTTATTATAAGTAGTATATACATGTCATTGTTGTCTGTGTCTCCAACTTGTTGAATTGTTGAATTGTTGAATTGTTGAATTGTTGAATTGTTGAATTGTTTCTTGTTGTGGTTCAAGATGAGAAGACATCTGAACGTTGTTGGAGTTAATTCTTCTTCTCTTGTAAGGCGTTTGGTTGAAAGTTTTCTGGCTCGTCTGCGGTCGTGAACTCAAACTTATTTTATATTGTTGTGCTTCAAGACGAGAAGAAACTGAACTTGGTTTGAATTCATTTAGCTTTTCTTTTTAAACGCGTTTGTTGAGACCTTTCTCTCGGTGGATCTCTCACACAGAAAGCCTCAGGGTTTAGAGTCTGGTGGTTCCCTCTGTGTTTCTGTTTCCAACAACACAACATCTATCTGCTGCAGATCAGGAGCAACTTCTTTGCTCTTGAAATCCATTCAACACAACGGCAGCTGCTCTCTGATTGGCTGCCCATTGGCCTCGAAGATAAATGGCATAAAATAAAAAAGATGAAATGAAATTCCTGGTTGTCTTCATAGGGTTTGATCCTGTTGTCGGGTTACAGGAGACGTTGGACGAGAGGCCGTTAGCTTAGCTTAGCTTTGCATAATGACTGGAGGCGGGTGGGAACAGCTGACTCCGCCCCCAAATATTCAGCTCGCCGGTTATACGTGAGATGTCATCGTATCGGAGGTCAGAGGTCACAGGTGGCGCTTGATGAGGCGGTCGCTCACGGCGACGTTGTGTGTGTGTGTGTGTATCTGTGTGTGTGTGTGTGTGTGTGTGTGGGCGTGTGTCTGTGTGTGTGTGTGTGTGTGTGGGCGTGTGTCTGTGTGTGTGTGTGGGCGTGTGTTTGTGTGTGTGTGTGTGTGTGTGTGGAAACTCTTACACAAGCATCCTTTTCAATCATTCACAATTTATTTTTCTAATCCAATTCCCTCCTTCTCTTAGCTTCCTTACCTCCTTCTCTCCTTCTTTAGATCCTTGTTTCCTCCCATACCTCCTTCTCTCCTTCTATAGATCCTTGTTTCCTCCCATACCTCCTTCTCTCCTATATATCCTTGTTTCCTCCCATACCTCCTTCTCTCCTTCTATAGATCCTTGTTTCCTTCCATACCTCCTTCTCTCCTTCTATAGATCCTTGTTTCCTCCTATACCTCCTTCATACATTGTATACATCCTTCTTCCCTTCGATAGATTATTATTTCCTTACCTGCTACCTCCTTTTCCCTAGTCTCCTTCTGTACCTGCTCCATTCCTTGTTTA
>NC_136590.1:922768-926914 GCF_910589615.1 Taurulus bubalis | reverse complement strand
AGGATGGTTCTCTTCTACTGTAGGAAGGATGGTTCTCTTCTTCTGTAGGAAGGATGGTTCTCTTCTTCTGTAGGAAGGATGGTTCTCTTCTTCTGTAGGAATGATGGTTCTCTTCTACTGTAGGAAGGGTGGTTCTCTTCTTTTTTAGGAAGGATAGTTATATCTTCTGTAGGAAGGATGGTTCTCTCTTTTGTAGTAAGGATGGTTCTTTTCCCACTGTAGGAAGGATGGTTCTCTTCTTTGTAGGAAGGATGGTTCTTTTTCCACTGTAGGAAGGATGGTTCTCTTCTTTTGTTGGAATGATGGTTCTATCTTCTGTAGGAATGATGGTTCTCTTCTACTGTAGGAAGGGTGGTTCTCTTCTTTTTTAGGAAGGATGGTTATATCTTCTGTAGGAAGGATGGTTCTCTACTTTTGTAGGAAGGATGGTTCTATCTTCTGTTGGTATGATGGTTCTCTTCTTCTGTAGGAAGGATGGTTCTTTTCCACTGTAGGAAGGATGGTTCTCTTCTTTTGTTAGAATGATGGTTCTATCTTCTGTAGGAATGATGGTTCTCTTCTACTGTAGGAAGGGTGGTTCTCTTCTTTTTTAGGAAGGATGGTTCTATCTTCTGTTGGTATGATGGTTCTCTTCTTCTGTAGGAAGGATGGTTCTTTTCCACTGTAGGAAGGATGGTTCTCTTCTTTTGTAGGAAGGATGGTTCTTTTCCACTGTAGGAAGGATGGTTCTCTTCTTTTGTTGGAATGATGGTTCTATCTTCTGTAGGAAGGATGGTTATCTTCTTCTGTAGGAAGGATGGTTCTATCTTCTGTAGGAAGGATGGTTCTTTTCCACTGTAGGAAGGATGGTTCTTTTCCACTGTAGGAAGGATGGTTCTCTTCTTTTGTTGGAATGATGGTTCTATCTTCTGTAGGAAGGATGGTTATCTTCTTCTGTAGGAAGGATGGTTCTCTTCTACTGTAGGAATGATGGTTCTTTAAATGGAACCGACTCATAAGAATCACATTTATTCACATTTTATATTTACCAGTGGATGCATATCTCTCTCTCTCTAATCCTGATGGTCCCTGACGAGACGAGAGAGAGAGAGAGAGAGAGGGAGAGAGAGAGGGAGAGGAGAGAGAGAGAGGAGAGAGAGAGAGGGAGAGAGAGAGAGAGAGTGTGTGAAAGAGAGAGAGAGAGAGCTGGTGTATTAGATCTGAGATGCTCAGTAACCGACTGCAACGCAACAATGCTGCACTACCACTGGTGAGTCTCCTCATCCTCCATCTGTGTGTGTGTGTGTGTGTGTGTGTGTGTGTTGCATTGTTGTTAGACTTTAATGATTTAACGTTCCTGTCGTTATAAACATTTGTCACTAATTGTGTGGACGCACACACATCGTCCTCTCACACTACTTTGTGTGTGAAGTTATTATAAGGAGAAGAAGAAGAATGTTGAGGGTTAATAGAACGGATTAACCTCTGATCATGACAGACACACAGACAGACACACAGACACACAGACAGACACACAGACACACAGAAAGTATAAAGTGACACATTTCTTCAGTATCTCAGCATCGTTTTTATTTTTCAGCTCCACAGATCACATTTCTCCAAAATGCATTAAGCCGTGTGTGTGTGTGTGTGTGTGTGAGTGTGTGTGCGTGTGCGTGTGTGAGTGTGTGTGTTCGCAGCTAAAGGGCAGACGCTCCGTCTGTCTAGAAACAGAAGCCAGCAGCTCTTCTCTTCCTGCTGTTGTTATTTATGATCTTGTTGTTGTTGTTGTTGTTGTTGTTGTTGTTGTCTTTTATACGCCGCTTTGTTGACAGAAGCCTAGTGACTAATTGGCCACCACACCAGACAGATGTAATCCCCCCCCCCCCCCCCCCCCCCCCCCCCCCACCCCAACACCACCACCACCCCCCCACACACACACCCACACCATAAAATATACAGAACTAAACAAATGTGTCCCTGCAGGTGAAGAAACAACGATTTATAAAGTCTGGCAATTTTCAGTCGAGCAGCAGAAGCCTGGATGTGAGTGTGTGTGTGTGTGTGTGTGTGTGTGTGTGTGTGTGTGTGTGTGTGTGTGTGTGTGTGTGTGTGTGTGTGTGTGTGTGTGTGAGTGAACATGAGTACTGAAGGTACATGATAACGTTCTCATGATGCGTTCAGGTGTAATCTAGTAAAGTGAAAGTATACAATAGTTGTCAGTTCCCAAGGTCATGGTCTAACTTTCCAAGGTCACAGCCGCTCCGGGCCGCTGACACTCTGAAGGTTTCTCGGCCGTCGGACTCGTTGAATTCTCCCAAAAGTATTGTAAAGATAACAGAGTAGATTTGTTCCCTTAACAAAACATAGTACTTTTGTTCCCTAAACATAACAGAGTACTTTTGTTCCCTAAACATAACAGAGTACTTTTGTTACCTAAACATAGCAGAGTACTTTTGTTCTCTAAACATAACAGAGTACTTTTGTTACCTAAACATAGCAGAGTACTTTTGTTCTCTAAACATAACAGAGTACTTTTGTTCCCTAAACATAACAGAGTTATAACATACATATATATATATATATATATATATATATATATATATATATATATATATATATATATATATATATTTGTGTATTATAAACATAACCAGGTTCATGATCGTGGTATTATATGGAGCATTAGTAGCATTAAAGACAAACACAACAAACACACAGTGATAAACTCTCTTATCCGCACAAGGACTTTTGCATTTAAAGGTACAGAACCAGGAAGCAGCTGGAGCTCTGGTTCCTGCTGCTGGCGCTTCCTGGTGGAGGAGCCGGGCTCCAGGGTTACATTTGAATGTTGATGAACAGCTTTGATGTTCCCTCAGAGCCCGGAGGCTCCTGGGGGGTATTCTTCGTACCTGGCTAAACAAAGTCAAGCAAATGTCCTAATCTCCATCTTAAATGAGCGAGATGATTGACATCAGGCTGTCTGGGTTTCTTCACGGCTGATCCGCGCTGAAACGTCTCGTTCATTCTAGCCAGACGTCAGTCATCTGATAAATGCGCCGCTCCTCTTCAGAAGGATAATAATGGAGCACTGACACCACCATGTTCTAACAGTACAATGGACAATAAACTCAGAGGAACCTCTTTTTATTTCTCTAATGAGAAGCAGGAGATGATCATGAAGGCATATGAGGAAGTCAATACCGTAGTCATTCACAGCAAATGCGTTGAGAATATTCCAACGTTTTTGCAACATTGTTGCCGTGAACGCAACTTTAACTCCGCCCCCGCTGAGAGACATAAGCGTCTAAATATATCAGACAAGTTAAATGCGTCAGTGTTGAGAAAATGTATCGGCTATTTTGAAGTGCTTCATCACCCAAATCAATCAGATTATATTTACGAATAAATATATACTTATGAGGATATATGTACTGTATGCAGTATGAATCATGTACTATATATGTGTATATGAGTTTGAATATGTGTATGGGCGGATCAGTATGTATGCATTATTCATTATCAGAAATTGAATCAATTGAAGCAGTGAAAATAAATTGTGTGTGATTCTCTGTATTCTCATCACGATCACCTTAATCATGTTCTACAATAATGATATGTATGGTGTACTAATAACACTGTCATATAATTATGAGTGCTTTCATCACATCCATAAGTTTCTTAAGAGCTAAATAAACTTAAGAACAGCGGCATGCAGCGGCTGACAGTCTGTGTCTGAGGCGGCGATCAGCTGCGTCTGTGGTGATCAATGTCCGCGGCTCGAGAAGCTCTCTAAATAAAGTATTTCTTGCCGTCAAAATCTATATCGCCGCGTACAGGAAGTCATGATGATGTAAAGGATGGATCCTGGTGATCTGGAAGAACTCTCTCCCTATAAAACTAATATAACTAATATCGCTCCTTCATCAATGAGGAGGTGAGCTGCCTTTTTTGTCCGTGGGAGTGTCCAGCTTATCCAGTGAATTTCAGTAAACCTGCCCGGGAGCAGGTTTACATTTTTGGATGTGTTGCTATGGTGATTAATCTAAGCTTGCTTTGAGAAACCGAGAAAGCCTGACCTACGTCATCTTATCCTGACAATTAGCCGCTAACTCAGTAAGCCAGGTATGAGAAACAGGGCCCTGGTCGGGAATTAAAGTCAACAAA